>NC_067401.1:292159572-292352072 GCF_016432865.1 Antechinus flavipes | reverse complement strand
AGGAATAGGGATATTAGTGGCTCTAAATCATTGGCTGTGCAAATGCATATGGAAGAACAGGTAAATTAGCTTGTATATTAAATATAGAAAAGCTGACTTTTTTATTTTTTAAACCAGACCTATGATTTCATTGGCTTAAGGCCCTCTTGTTAAAGAAACTACCTTTACCAATGGGTAACTTAGAGACTTGATGATGTACCCTTGACCTATCCAGGATCCCAAGTTATAACATCTGAGATGGTGCTTTAATCCTCAGCTTCCTCTCTCTATTTCAAATATGAAAATATGACTATTTTCAGTTTACTTAGCCCATATGTTTGCAAATAACTAACACCTGACTTTCAAATTAATCTAATTCTTTGCTTTTTTTTTTTTTATTCTCCACAAAAATCCAATTTAAAGATTAAACTAAAAATGGTCACAACGAATGAATCCAAAGTACAGATGAGCCAGATAATGACCTAGTCTTGGATCCAACTAGTGTGAAAAGAGCCAAAATGTAGGGTGTGTTTCCTCAGCCTATAAAGATTTATCACTAGGAAGGAAGGAAAGGCATCTTAATTAGCAATGAAGCAAACTTTCAAGAAATCATTATCTTCTTAAATTCCTCTAACTTGTTACTGTTGATTTTAGTTACAGTGGAGTTGGCTATGAACAAGATGATTTTATCTGAGCAGGAAGTAAATAACATATGACAGATGTGTGTTCATTAGTGCACAGATACACATATTTTGTATGCTGAGAAAATGTGGGAGTGGGGAACTCAGGTGATTAAGCTGAATGATTCAGGATCCCTTTAGCTCTAATCCTATTCCTGACATTAGCTTGGAGTTTGAGCTTATGCAAAACAGTGAACCTCAGACCCAGGTTTCTCCCTCTGTGAAATCTCATTATTCTGGTTGCTATTATTACTTAACACTCATTACCCTCCCATGGTTTTCTAGGCAGGATGATAACAGTTGTATCCCCTTCTTCCTTGCAAAGCTGCTATGAAGTTTTAACTAATAAGAGACAGAAAGTATGAGTGATGCCATGGAGTTCTTTTCAAATATGAGAGATTTTGGGAAAGTACAAACATGCAGTGGGAATTCAAGATAAAAATTAGGGATTCTTTTTTATGACAATCGTGACACTGTATGTTCAAATAATTGGCATGATCATTCAAAACTATGCAAAGGGATGCAGTTCTTTAGTTTTTTTTTTTTTTTTCCTTTTTCCTTCTCTGAAAATGGAAATGCTTTTGGTACTTCTGAGTTCTTCAATCCTTTAAAAAAGTTATTGCAGTAGGCTGATTTTAGAAAAGCCTGGAAAGATTTACATGAACTGATCTGGTGAATTGAGCAGAACCAAGAGAACATTGTACACAGGAACAACAAGATTATGTGATGATCAACTGTGATGAAATTGGCTTTTTTCAACAGTGAGGTGATTCAAGGCAATTCCAATAGATTTGGGATGGAAAGTGCCATCTACATCCAGAAAGAGAACTATGAAGACTGAATGTGGATCAAAGCATAGTGTTTTCACTTTTCTTGTGATTTATTTGCTTGTTTTCTTTTTCTTTCTTTCTTTCTTTCTTTTTTTTTATTTTTTTGGATCTGATTATTCTTGCACAGCATGATGAATATGGAAATATGTTTGTTTAACCTATCTTGGATTACTTGCTGTCTTGGGGAAGAGAGAGAAGAAAAGGAGAAAAAAATTGGAACACAAGGTTTTGCAAAAGAAAGTTGAAAACTATCTTAGCATGTATTTGGAAAAATAAAATACTATTAAAATTTAAAATTTTTTTGCAATATTTAACCTAAGAAAAGACCAATGATATGTTTGTCAAGATTGGACAAGTTAGCAAGGGGGAGATGGCTCAATATAATGTTAGAATTGGAGTTAAGAAGACCTGGTATTTACAGATTGTCTATTGAGAAGTTATTTAAAAAAATTTTTATACTTCAGTTTTCCCATCTATGAAATGGGGATAAAACTGCTTAGAGAGTATACCTTATAAAATTGTTGTGAATTTCAAAAGAGATAATGTATATTAAGCACTTTGCAAGCTTTAAAGTACCACATAAATATTAGTTTTATTTCCTATTATGTTCAAGGTTTGAGTAAGATCTTGAGGTAATTAAGAGTTCAGTGTATATATAGAGTATATATAGATCAAAGGTTAGCAGATAAGGTTTCAATGATTTGATTGAATTGATTGAATCTTAGGTGAATAATCAGGCATGAACAGCTAGATAAACCTGAATCTTAATCTAGACAATCTACATGGTTAAATTCTGAACACACCAAAGACTTTGTAAAATTCTATAGCAGGTGAGAAATAATCCTAGTAATTTTTAGTTTCTGGATTATAGTATTAAAATTAAAGAGACTATTTTGCCAAACTCACTCCTTTTTTTAAGATGATGAAACTGATATCTTGGGAGGTTATGATCTGTCCACATTGACCCAAATTGTAAAGTTCAGGGACAGTATTTGAATACTGGTTCTGAGACTCTAGAGCCCAGTATTTTTTCTATTATATCTCGGTAAGTATGCAAAAAAAATATCTTTGTGGCAAAAAAAATAGAGACAGACTAGAATACCAGGCTTGAAGCATCAGAAGAATCTGAACATAATTTTTCTTAATCCAAGTCCAGCACTCTATTCATTGCACTTTTTCCCTTAATGGATTCATTTAGGCCCAAAGGGCTCTGACTGCTAGTCCAATATTACTAGCCTCACCATGATCAATACAGGATTTTTCTGAAAAAGTCCAGTTTCTTCTGAGTGCTGATATAAATGGAAGGACACATGGACTTAGTAGCTTAATTGTTTTCCAGTGGTAGCTAGATAGCACAATGGATAGAGCACTGGACCTGGAGACAGGAAGTAGAGTTCAGCTATGGTTCTGGGTACTTATTATGTTACCTTATTAACTAATCAAATCATTTAACCTTTGCCTGCCTCAATTTCCTCAAATGTCAAATGGGGATGAAAATCTCATCATTTAATTACATCTCATAAGGTTGTTGTTAGGACCAAATTAGGTACTATTTTTAAGATGCTTGGCACATAGTGCTTAATAAACTCTTGTTTCCTTCCCTTCCTTAATGTCAAAGGAAAACGTTTGCTTTTGAAAAACTCCTGAAATCTTATTTAACATAGCTACCACCAACTATTGGAAATTGAGCTTGGCATGAGACAGCTGGTCTCTGAGCTGTTAGTCACCACAGGAGGCAACTTCCAGTATGTTAGATTCAGAAAATATGTCAAATAGTGCAAGATGAACAAGTAGTAATGGGGAAACAAAATACTGGTTTGTTTCTTCAGTTTTGTTTTTAGGAAATAACTCTTTTATAAAAAACAACAAAAACAAAAACAAAACCTCACTTGGATTTTTGGGACCTACAAAGAGAATTTTAAAATCCTATGTATGTTTTTAGAATCGTAATATACTCCACAATTGAATTATGTTGTTCCTTAAAATATGGTATAATGTTTAATATATATTGGATTATTTGCTGCCTAGGGAAGGGGATGAGGAAAAAGGAAGGAGAAAAATTAGGAACATAAAATTTTTAAAGGGTGAATGATGAAAACTATCTTTGTTTATATTGTGAAAATAAAAAGCTATTATTAAACAATAACATCAACAACAATAACAAAACCCCCAAACCAAAAATGTGGTGTATACCCAGCACTGTTTTCAGGGACAAGCTAAAGAAATGTAAAATATAGGTCTTGCCCTTAGAGAGCTTACAATCAAGTTGGGAGAAACTAAACACATAAAATGATATGTAGCCTCTATAAATGCCCAAATGAATTATATTGACAGATTCTATAGAAATTCAGAGATGTTGTAAATATGAGGCAAAGATAGTGAAGGAAGGCTTTATGGAGGAGGAATAATTTGAGCGGGGCCTTAAAATGTAATTAGGCTGTAGATAAATGGCAGAATGAACAATTATGAATTTCTTCCTCTGAAAATTTAATACCATCTCCTCCCCTCTTCTTACCTTGCCTCATTTTGCTTTAATAAACAAATGTGGTGAATATCTACTCTATGTAAAGCATAGATCAAGATTTAGAACTGGAGCAGAATCTTCTCTAATTGATCTATCCAAATTATAGATAAACACACACACACACAAACAAAAAAACTCCAAAAAACTGAGGTCCAGCTAAGATAAGTGACTTGTCCATTATTTATAGAGTGAGTGAGCATTCAAGGATAGTATGAACTTATGATGAAGTTATAACTTTGATGAACTGGAAGATGGTGGCCTTGACAGTAATAAGCAATTAGAAAATATCACAAAACAAAATTTAAAAAATGAGTATATTTGGGTAGGAATCTAATATATTCTGCTTTGAAAATGATTAATTTGAGATTCCTATGAAATGCTCAGTTGAACATCTCAAATAGGCAGTTTGTGATGTGTGACTGGAACTTAGTAGAATAATACAGATCTGGTTGTTAACTATATGAATGTAACAATTGATCCCCAAGAACTGATGAGGTCAACAAGTGGAAAGGGTAGAGAATCAAAAATAGAACATTATGATAGCCTCATAAATGCAGAATAAAGAAGGGGGGATGATAAAAAACTGAGCAATGGTCAGACAGGTGAAAGAACAAGGAAAGAGCAATATCAGATCCTTAGCAGAAATACTTTGGCTTTTATTCATTTGAAATACACTATGAATTGCTAGCAGTCATGATTTAAATATGGAACATTGAATGAATGAATACTGTGACAACATTTTAAAAAATCTCTTGTTTATTAGAAAATATCACAAAACAAAATTTCTCTGGTTGAATAAAAGGTGCTTTTCTTTCTTCTGAGTTTGAAGGGAGTATAGGGCAAGACAAAAGAAAAAAGTCTTTTGTTAGGATTAAGGGTAGTTACCAGAAATTTCTCCTTGTCTAGATAAAATCACCTTCCCCACACTTGAAGTGATCAGGAAATTGACCCCATGTAAAGACCATCTTTTTTTTTTTTTTTTAAATTGCTTAAAGAGATTAGATTAGGGAACCTTCTTCTCCCCCTCCTCCAAAAGGAAGTGTCCACTGAAAGGAAAGTCATTTCTTTTTCTCCAATTCATTTAAATTCTCAATATAGATATCTGTAAGTAGCCCAATTAGTTGTTCCAGAGGAATAATCCTGGAGGAATGAGATAGTGTTCAACAAGGATGAATGTTAAGGTAGAACTATATTGTTCTATGTTAAATCACATTTGAGATTTTCTTCTTTGGAATTCCTGTAATTGTTTAATTATTTGAGTCTGCCCTATTTGGGGGTTTTCTTGGCAGAGATACTGAAGTGGTTTGCCATTTCCTTCTCCAGTTCATTTAACAGATAAGGAACTGAGACAAATAGGATTAAGTGATTTGGACAGTCACACACCTAGTAAGAGTCTGAGGCTGAATTTGAACTCTGGTTTTCTGATTCTAGGCCTGGTGCTCTATGGACTGCACCACTTAGCTGCCTTGGATTTCTGTAAATATTCCTCCAAATTGTCCTGGGACATAATATGTTGGAGGCTTTGAGGAAACTATGCCATCTTGGATATGTGTTGAATATTTACTCTATGTAAAGCATAGATCAAGCTATTATCTTGGATATCTCTAAGTCAAAAATGATATGATTAGATTAAAGTCAAATTAAATTAATTTATTATTGTAGAGTGGTACCTAAAATGCAGGATGTAAGATTGACATTTTTTTTTCTCCAATAATAAATTTGTTAATTCTGCTTCAGAATCTCCCAGGAAAGGAAAGGTGATATCCAAGGAAGTCTAAAGTCTCAATAATTTAACACAAAACCAGAATGTTTCTTTCAGTATTTTCTTTGAAGGAAAATCTGTAACATGAAATTGTGTTAGGTGATATCTAAGAACCTTTTAAAGTTTATATATATATATACACACATACATATATATATATATATAAAACATGCATATTATATATGTGTGTATGTATTTAATTTCTAATAATCAAGTGAGATAATTTATGTAAAATGTTTCTTGAAGTTTTTAAAAATTATTTTAAAATTTTGAGGTGGAGTCAAGATGTCAGAGTAAAGGCAGAAATTTACCCAACCTTTCCCCCAAACCACTCAAAATTCCTTTAATCACTCTAACCAAATTTTTGAGCATCAGTGCACCCCAAAAGATGGAATAGACCATTTTCCAGCTGAAGGAAGCTTAGAAGCTCAGAAGAAAAGGTCTGTGACACTAGGGTGGGAGTCTAGCTTGCAGTCCCAGTACAGGCTGCCAGTGTAATTCTGGCTCATCTTGGTTCCAGCATCAGTGGGGCAGGACCTTTGAATCTGAATCAACAGCATTGCTGATGGCTTCTGAACCTCTTGGCCCAGGGACACCAGGGATAACCTGGAAGGTCATGGAGAGGGTCTGTGGCAATGTAGTGGGACTTAGAAGTGCAGTCCCAGAATAGGCAGTGCAGTCCTGGCTCCAATCCCAGAGTCAACAAAGCAGGACTCATGCTTTAGCATACTAAATCTTATAGCTACAGTGGGGCAGGGAAACTCTTAACAATTCCAGAACAAAAAAGACTGCTTGTGGTCAGATCCCTAGAAGGATCTCTGAAAGCAGTTTCACAAAGCCTCTAAAGTTTGGGACAGTGTACCCTTCACCCTGGAAACAGAGTTTTACTTTAACAAAGAGTTAACAGCTGAGTAATAAGCTAGGAAAATGAGCACTCAACAGAAAAAATTTCGACCATAGGAAGTTATTATGGTGACAAAAAAGATCAAAACAAACAGTCAGAAAATATCAAAATCAAAGTTCCTATATCCAAAGTCTCCAAGAAAAATAAGAATTGGGCTCAGGCCATGGAAGAGCTCCAAAGGGATTTTGAAAATCAAGTAAGAGAGGTAGAGGAAAATTTAGGAAAAGAATTGAGTGGTACAAAAGGAAATACCAAAAACAAAACAAAACAAAACAAAACAAAAAAAACTAATGAGGAGAAGAATGCTTTAAAAAGCAAAATTGGTCAATTGGGAAAGGAGGTACAAAAGCTCACTGAGGAAAATAATTCTTTAAAAATTAAAATTGAGCAAATGAAAACTAATGACTTTATGAGAAATCAAGATATAATAAAACAAAACCAAAAAAAAAGGAAAAAAAAGTGAAATATCTCCTTGGAAAAAACAACTGACCTGGAAAATAGATTCAGGAGAGATAATTTTAAAAAACTGGTTGTTGTGTCCTGCTTTATAGAGCCCCCAAGTTGGGGTGATTAAAATATACTGTCTTGCAACTCTGAGATACCACTACATACAATGACAGGAAAAGATAATGCTGACTGTTGGAGGGGATGTGGGAAAACTGGAACACTGATACATTGTTGGTGGCATTGTGAATACATTCAGCCATTCTAGAGAGCAATTTGGAACTATGCTCAAAAAGTTATCAAACTGTGCTTACCCTTTGATCCAACAGTGTTACTACTGAGCTTATATCCCAAAGAGATTTTAAAGAAGGGAAAGGGACCTGTATGTGCAAGAATGTTTGTGGCAGCCCTTTTTGTAGTGGCTAGAAACTGGAAAATGAGTGGATGCTCATCAATTGGAGAATGGTTGTGTAAATTGTGGTATATGAATGTTATGGAATATTATTGTTCTGTAAGAAAATGACCAGCAGGATGATTTCAGAAAGTCCTGGAGAGTCTTACATGAGCTGATGCTGAGTGAAATGAGCAGGACCAGAAAATCATTATATTCTTCAACAACAATACTGTATGAGGATCAATTCTGATGGACGTGGCTTTCTTCAACAATGACATGAACCAAATCAGTTCCATTTGTTCAATAATGAAGAGAACCAGCTACACCCAGTGAAAGAACTCTGGGAAATAAGTATGGACCACAATATAGCATTTCCACTCCCTCTGTTTTTGTCCACTTGTATTTTTTATTTCCTTATCAGATTAATTTTACCTTATTTCAAAGTCTGATTTTTCTTGTGCAGCAAAATAACTGTATGGATATGTACACATATATTGTATTTAACATATACTTAAAATATTAATATATATTGGTCTATCTGCCATCTTAAGGAGGGGGTGGGAGGAAGGAGGGGAAAAGTTGGAACAGAAGGTTTTGCAAGGTTCAATGCTGAAAAATTACCCATGTTTATGTCTTGTAAATAAAAAGTTAATAATAATAATAATAAAGAGCCTGAACATCATCTTCCAAGGAATTATCAAGGAAAACTGTCCTAATATTCTAGAACCAGAGGGTAAAATAGAAATCAAAAGAATCTGCCAATTGGTAGATTACCTCCTAAAAGAGATCTCCAAATGAAAACTCCAGGAATATTATAGCCAAATTCCGGAATTCCCAGTCAAGGAGAAAATATTTCAAGCATCTAGAAAGAAACAATTCAAGTATTGTGGAGTCACAGGATAACACAGAATTTAACAGTTTTTACATTAGAGGACTGGAGGGTTTGGAATATTATATTCTGGAGAACAGTGAAGCTAGAATAGCAGTCAAGAATCACCTACCCAGCAAAAGTGAGTATAATACTTCAGAAGAAAGGTAGACATTCAATGAAACAGGATTTTCAAACAGTCATGATAAAAATGGAAAATTTGATTTTCAAATACAGCATTCAGGATAAGCATAAGGAGGTAATCAGGAAAGTGACATCATAAGGGACTCAATTAGGTTAATCTGTTTATGTTCCTACAAGGGAGGATGATACTTGTAACTAATTAGAACTTTCTCATTGTTACAGCAGTTTGAAGGAATATATATAGGGCATGGGTGTGAGTTGAATATGAATGAATAATATCTAAAAATGATGAAATTAAGGGAAAAGAGATGAATGTACTAGGAAAAAGGGAAAAGGAGAAATGGAATAGTTCTAATTATCTGCTCTAAAAAAAGAGGGAAGAAAAAGCTTTTACAGCGGAGGGAAAGAGAAGGAGGACAGGATGAGTGAGTGAACCTTACTCTCATCAGAATTGGCTCAAAGAGGAAATAACAAAAACACTCAATATGGGTATAGACATTTATCTTACTCTGCAGGAAAATAGGAGGGAAATGGAAGGGGAAGGGAAGAGAGAGATAAAAGAGATGACATCTTGGGGGAGGGAGTAATCAATAGCAAAATACTTTTGAGGATGGGCAGGATGAAAGGAGAGAGAGCATAGAATAAATGGAAGGAAATACAGTTAGCAAAAGTAAGTGTAAAAAGAATTTTGAAGCAAGGTTCTTTGATAAGGCCTTATTTTTCAAACATAGAGGGAACTAAGATGAGTTTATAAATAAACTAAGAACCACACTCCAATTGATAAATGATCAAAAGATGTGATCTATGCCCAAAGGGCTATAAATGCATGTATATCCTTTGATCTCACAATGCCACCAATAGGTATGAATACCAAAAGAGAAAAAAAGAAAGGGGGGGGAGGGGAGAGAAAGGCCCTGTTTTCAAGGTAAAGAATTGGAAATCAAAAAACATCAATTGGGGAAATGACTGACTAAATTGTGGAACATGATTGTCATGGTATATTGTTCTATGGGAAATGATGAGCAGAATGTTCTTTGAAAAACAAAAACCAAAACCTGGTAAGTCCTCCAGGAACTCAAGAAATGTGAAATGTACTTTATAAAAAGTAATAGCAATGTTCTAGGATGACCAAACTGTAAATAATTTTGGTATTCTCAATAGTGCAATGATCCACAACTACTCTGAAGGACCCATGATGAAAATCCTATCCATACCAAAAGAAGAAATCAGTTGTCTGAATACAGATTGAATCACTCTCTCTCTTTTTTTTAAACTTTCTTTTTCTTTTCTTTTTTTAAATTAGGGTAAGACATCTATATTTTCTTTCACAAAATGACTTTTATGGAAAAGTTTTACATAATTTCACATGTGGTTCCTTAATGTGGGTTGGGGATAGGGATAAGGGAATCTAGAACCCAAAAGTTAAAAAAAAAAGGTAAAAAAAGTTTTAAATGTAACTGGTGAAAATATTAAATTAATAACTATAATTAATTAAAAAAATTCTATTAATCAAGTGAAATAACATGTAAAATGCTTTATAAGTCTTAACGTGATAAAGAAATGCATAGTAGTTGTTGTTACCCAGGATATTTTTGGTTGCCATTGTTCATTTTTCTGGTAGCTGAAAAGAGTTAGAAACTTTTCATAGTTATTCACTGAAATCCCTTTCCAGAGATTCTTCTCAGGAAGATCCTAACCTTATTCTCACTGTTGCTTTTTTTGGCTTTTCTTGTTTGTGGAATGGAAATATTATATTTACTTTTCACTTCAGCCTTCTCAAAAGTCCCTTCTACTCCAATGTCTATAGGGATGCTAAAACATGCTTTTATTCATACTGTGACAGTGATTAAGTTAAAATGGCAAGATTAGGTGTAAAACTAGAAGAATGAACATTTTTATCTTTTTTTCAATTATGAAGGCTGAAATACATGTCAAATGAAGTCTATTGGAAAAGGTAGGATTGGGGAAGTCACAGACAAACTATAATTGTTTTATCACTTAGGGCAAAACAAGTTAGAAGCTTGGGAATAGTGTTATAGTCACATTAAGTGATAAAAGGTGACACTTCTCTCTCTACTCTCTCAGACTTTGTTATTTTTCAGTTGTGTTTGATTTTTCCTGACTTCTTTATGGTGTTCCATGGCAAAGACACTGGAGTGGTTTGCTATTTGCTTCTCTAGTGGACTGAGGCAGGCGTAAAGTGACTTGCTTAGGATTACACAACTAATAAGTGTCTGAGGCTGGATTTTAACTCAAATCTTTCTGACTTCATAACTAGCATTCTTTCTACTGAGCTCTGTTGCTGCCCTCACTCTCTACTAGGTGGCAATTCTATTCCATTCTCCTTTTCTGGAACTTCCTTCACTTCTAATCCTCCTTCTAATTCTCTTTGAACTCAAGGGTATAGGATGAAATAAAAAGGAAGTTTTCTGCTTTGAGTGGAAGACAAAGTGTCTGCTTCTCTGCTCTAGTTATACCTCAGGTGGCAGATTCCTAAATGAAGGAAATGAGAAGGTGTATGATTTAGTTTTCTGGTCCCATGTGTCAGAGAGGCATATGGTATGTTCTGGAAGAAAAGTAAGAAATAGAAACTGAACACTTAAATTAATAGCATTAGTGAAGCAAAATGGAGCCCAAAGGAGCAGAGGAAGCAGACTAGGAGAAGGAATGTATAAAGGGCTGGGTGGCAATTCACAGTCTCTTTCTAACACTATGAAGCTTTCTGGGTATTTTATTTAAACTGAATAATAGGAATCAGTCAACATCATTTGAAAAAACAAACATATATCTAGGGGTTGGAGTGAGAGAAAGCGTATCTCAGGCCACACAATAAACTGATTTTATGAGCTAATTTGTTGTGCACAAGTACGCAGACTAAGCAGATAGGAGCCTAGCTCTATCTACCTGGAATTAATTGTGGCATCTGTCAGGGGACCCCACAGCTCCAGCACAGGTGTCAGGTGGAGTGCATGCCAGGAGTTTCCCTCTAGGCTGCTCCCAAATGATTTGTGAGAGTGGCTGCTAGCACTCAAAACTATTTTCCTTCTGGCTCATCACACCTAAAGGCTGTAGAATATAAGAGCTGGGGAAAAAAAAAAAACACAACCCTTTGAAAAGTCTTTTTTTCCTCCACTCAAATCAATCTTGAAGATGAAGACACTGAAGTTCACTGAAGAATGTGACTGGAATAAGGTCACACACAACTTGATATTTGCAGAACCAGGACAATCAGTGAAGTGAACTGACTTCCAGACAAGCAATCCTTCCAATGTACCACACTGTCTCTGAATCAGGATGCTATGAAACACTGACTATAGTTACATATACATGTATTTATGTAGAATTTATTACAGTAATAAAGATGTACTTTTGTGAGGGAGAAGAATATGGAACTGGAATTAGAGGACATAGTTTTGAATCCCTGCCACTGCTACCTACCACCTGTGTGACCATAGGCAATCCAGTTGCCTGCTGGGCTTTAGTTTCTTCATCCATAAATTATGGAATTGGACTAGTTGACCCCTCAGGTCCTTTTCAGCTCTAAAAATGTGATCACATAGTTGATGTATGTGAGCCTGTGTTGCAGAATTCATATCAGAATCTATTTTCTCTCAGGGACTGAGCCAATGTAACCATGAAATGAATGATGAATTAAAAAAAAAGTATTTATTAAGTTTTAAATGTGTGCAAAGAACTATACTAATTTCTTGAGCTAAAAATATTAAAAAAAAACCCAAGATATTCCCTTTTTTAAAGTTCTCAAATCTAATATTGTGAGACAATCCAGAAAAGAAGTTCAATTGTAAGTGAGATACAAAGGCCTAATGTTCCTTAGTTATTGTGTCATTTTCAATGGTAAAACCACATCTATTTGTGATGTTAATGTATTTGTCAGTGCAAAGGACTTTGCTGGTGAGAAGTTTATTTTGGGGGGCTCTTTGGTAGTTAAGAGTGTCTGAATGGTAGAGTGAGGACACTTTTAGAGGAAGTTGTCAATTTGTTTCTCTACAAAAGTCGATTCCTTGGATGATGGACCTTAAAGGAGGCCTCAAGAGAGACTAGCGAATACTCTTAGGGGTGATAGCTATCCCAGAAGCTCTTAGGTTTACTTTTATGTGGGTGATGGTTGGCAGGTAGTATTGTTAGGGCAGGGGTCCTTCTCCATAGGATTGCTCTCCTGGAAATAATATATCATTAATGTCATCTGTAACCCCCTCAAGTCTCCTTAATTAAAATTTTGTTTTGTGGTAGAGATAATCTTAATTAGTTTTTTAGTCACTATATTTATATGGATACTTATGCCTTGATGAAAATCATTTTCTCTATTGTTTCTATTATAGAATTCTCAATAAAATGGCCACATTATTCATATTATCAACTAAACCAGTCTTTATGAAACACTGATATGAAACATATGATACATAGTTATAAAACTATGAAGTAGATAGAACTGATAAGCAGTTTACAATCAAAGTTTTTTTTTTTTTAGTTATTATTACTATTTTAGTAAATGAACATTTCAAATGATAACACTGATGCAAATTGTTAAATTGTATTTAGGAAACCCTATGGGAAAGTTACAGAAATAAATTCTTGAAGAGTCAAGATTAGAACAAAACCATTCACATTTTGACTCTAGTTAAACTACGTTGTAAGTCCTTTTCTTTTATACAATTGCTCTTTGGCTATAATGACCTTTTCACTCGGGTCCTCTCCCATTGACTCCAGCTCAAGTCTACCCTCCAATAGGCAACCTCCCTATGATAATCCTAGCACAAATCACCTAATCCTTTTTCTAGACTTCCATTAACAGTGATTGTCTTTATTATTCATGTCAGTTTTTAATCACATGTTGTCTTACTTGAAAAGGGATTGCTGTGGAAAGAACATGAGCTTGCCGTTACAAAACCTGGATGTGAATTAGTCAGTAAGCATTTATTTAGTACCTAAAATACACTAGGCACTCTGTCAAGCACTGAGGAAACAAAGAAAAATGGTAGAAGGTATCAGGATTAAAGAGATTGAAAAATTAGAAAGGGGTCAGATTTTGACTGTGTCTAAAATGCAGAGGATTTTATATTTTATCATGGAAATGATAAGGAGGCTTTGGAGTTTATTGAATAAGAGGGCTGACATGGTTAGACCATTAAGAAGATCACATTGATAGTTGAGTGGAAAGTAGACTGGAATAGAAAGAAATTTGAGAGGTAGAGAGAAGTAAGAAAAAGACTATTTCAGTGGTTCAGGAATCTAATGATGAGGACCTGTACCAAGAGGTTGTGTCAGAGGAGATAATGGAATAATGTAATGAGAAATATTATGAAGGTAGAAGGAGTTCAAAATGACACTTAAGTTGTGAGCTAGAATGAGGGGGAAGATAGTGATACCCTTAATAGTAAGAAGAAAGTTTGGAAGAGGGAAGGGTTTGGGGAAGAAAATGAATTCAGTCAAACTCACTTGTGTGACTTTAAAAAAAAATTGACTCAGTTATTTAATGCATGGTTAATGAGACATGTAATATGGATATTTAGAGCTTTCAAATGCAAATTAATGAAAAGCAATGACAAAAAGTCAGTGGCTTTATATTTAATATAAAATTTTGTTTTATGGTAGAGATAATCTTAATTTTTCAGTCACAATAAATATATATGGATGCTTATGTCTTGGTGAAAATTATTTTCTATAATGTTTCTATTATAGATTTCTCAATAAAAGGCCAGATTATTAATGTCATCAAGTAAATCAATTATAGTATTTGTGGCAATTGGTACTAAATAAAAATTGTTTTACTCTATGATTGTCATTATTTTCTGAGTACAAAGGTCTATAGTCATTTTTTGAGAGTAAATTAGTTTATTTTTTTCTAGATGTTTCTAATTCTCATTTATTTTAAATTCATGGAACAAAAATCATTTCCATAATACAATATCATTTTTAAAATTGCACACGGAATGGCAAATCTATTCTATATAACTTTCTATACCTTTTAAATACATAATAAAGTTATCATGTAGCCTAAAAGTAGCTACCATTAGACACTATATATGTGTGTGTATTCATATGTAAACATGTATATATTTACATATACATGTGAGTGTGTGGATGGATGTGTGTAAAATCAATCTATACATACTTTTTTTTTTTTTTGCCAGTTCTTTTTTTGGATGTAGATAGCATTTTCCTTTGTAGGTAGAGTATTTGTAATACTCAAAATGACAAAAATCTATTCATTCAAAGTTGTTCTTAAAACACTATTTCTGTTACTGTAAACAATGTTCTCATAGTTCTTCATTATTTCAGGCACATCTATCCATGTTTTTTCTAAGCTCCTTGAGCTTATCATTTTTTACAACAAAGTAGTATTCTACCACAATCATCATATACTATGACTTGTTCAGACATTTTATAATTGACAGGAATCCATACAATTTTCAGTCTTTTGTCACCACAAAAAAAGCTGCTAAAAATATTTTAGAACATACACGGATAAGTAATTTGATCTCTTTGGGCCTCAACTTCTTCATCTGTGCCTTCAGGTTCATTCAGATTTTCTGGTGTATGTTTGGATTTTTCATCTAGTCAAATTCATAGCTCTTGGGCTTCCATGTAGGGACCCTTTGTCAAACCAGACTAGATGACTCATAAATTCAAAGCAAAAGACATTAATTGAAACTTTATGGAAAGGCAATAACAGGGAAATGGATTAGGTAACTAGAGTTCTCAATAACCTTCCTTAGCTTCTAAAGACTTCTGTACTTCTGAAATAGACTATATGTCAAAACTCCATTCATGTGACTCATACACAATGGGAGACAGATGTTGTTCATTGATCAACAAATAAACTAACAATTAAATCCTACTAAGTGCCAGACACTGTGTTAAGTATTAGGGATATAAAAACAAAGAATATCTATGCTTAAGGAATTTATGTTTGAATAGGAGAGAAGACAAGCATTAATATATCTACACACAGAGGAAAAATAAATAACTAAAAAGTAGTTCAATTAAAGTCAGGTTGGGAAGAAAAATAGCAGTAGTTTGGGGACTATCAGGAAAAGCTTCATGTAGAAGGTGGGATTTGAACTATATCTTGAAGGAAGAGAAGACTTCTCTGAGCTACAGATTAGGAGAGTGTGTATTTCATGCTTGAGGGACAGATAGTATATAGGCATGACTTTTTCAATTCAAAACAAAACTTTACAGATTCATATTTGCAATCAGTTTTAGCTAATTCCTTCCCTGTCAGACTTAGTGTAGTAACAAATGTTTTCTCAGAAATTGGAGGCTCAGCTAATCTTGTCAAACCTGCTAGCTTTTAGCAGCCTACCTCTTAACATGGTCTAGAAAATACTTCCATTTCTTTTCCATTATCCCTAATCTCTAGTCTATGCTGGTGCTCAGCAGCTATAGCAAGTAAATGTTGTCACCCACAAAGAGAGTCCTATCCCTTAGATACTCCCCAATCAGTTGGCAAATCTTGCTGTGCAATTAGTCTTCCAGGTGATATAATCCACAGAGAATTTCCTCTAGTCATTGAGGTTTTCCAGATCAAATCATTGTGGAAAATGTAGTCTTTGCTGTCATCCTGAATATGGACTAGATCTTTAAGATAACTGTCAGCTCTAAATTTTATAATTTCAAAGAGTTGGAATGAAGACGTGGGTGCTAGTCACATAATTCTGCTAATTAATAGCTGTGTCATTTTGGGCAAATCACCATTTCTGTGTCTTCATTTCCACTGTAAGATGATAATATTTCTTAGTTATCAAGGGAATTTTGAGGATCAAAGTTAAGCCAAATAATATATGCTATAATTGCTTGATAACAGATCAATTTAGATGTTTAAAAGGTAAAAGATACATAAGCCGGCATTTATATGGCTTAATGTTTGTAAAGTATTTTACATATATTATCTCATTTAATCCTCACAACAACTCAATGAAGGAGATACTATTTACATTTTACATGCAGGAGAAATGAAGCTTAAGTAAATCAAATGACTTGCTCAGAATTACATAGAAGAGTCTGAGGCAAGATTTTGAATTCTAGTCTTCCTGTCTATCCAATTGTGCCAAAATGTGCTACTTTGACCACATCATTATCCATATATCTCAGTGTTCTCCAAATTTAGGACATGTAATGGCATCTATATCACTAGAGTCTTTTAAAAGTTTTTATTGTTTTTTATTACAGCTTTTTATTTTCAAAACATATGCATGATTTTTCAACATTGACTCTTGTAAAACCTTGTGTTCCAAATTTTTTCCTCCCTTCCCTCTATAACCTCCCCTAGATGGCAAGTAATCCATATATGTTAAACATGGCAAAATATGTTAAATCCAATATATGTATACACATTTATACAATTATCACATCACTAGAATCTTTACCAACTAAGAGATTCCCAGGTACCATTCATTATTTAGGGAAAGCTTTGCCTTGGAATAATCCAAAGAGAATTAAGTAAGAAATTTAGATACTATCAGCAGAAATACATTAATCAGTTAATAGGATCTTGGAATTGATCAATGGGAATCAACATCAGAGGGGAGGTAAGCATTAGAGTTTAACAAGTCATAAGAACAGAGTCAAATATAACATCTGGGAACCATAGCAAGATACAAAGCCATGGAGGCATTGAAACAATAATAACAATAAAACAGAACAATACAATAGCAACAGGCAGTTCATAGATTATTACAAACAGATCATCAAGAACCTCTCATTCTATCCTAAGATTACTAGTAGGTCTCTACAAATACAGAATAATCTGTTAGGCTGATGGAGAGGCTCCTTTTCAACTTCATTAATTGCTGGCATTGGACATGTTGAAATTTCTGCACTAAAATTTCAGAGAGAAGAAGATAAATGTCTGACAGGTCATGAGCATTTACTACAGCTGGCTTTCTCTTGGAGAATTCTTATGAGGAGCGAGTTTCGACATCCTGGAAAATCAGTGGAGAAATAGCCCCAAAGTGGAAAACATGCCTGGAAATAAAAGTTAATGTAAATTCCTTTACCCTAACTATTTCAAAGAGAGAATATATTCTTGATCATAAGTGAAGTATTAGGACTGGTAGGGTTATCTCTTAATGCTAAAGGGTCAGAACTCCTTGTTTCTATAATTAGAGGACACTAATTAGTGATGAACTTTTTTTATTACTATGTTTTTCAGAAGCAGTATTGGAAGGTCCTAGGTTCCAAAGTGAATTTGTGTATGTATGTATAAAGTTGGAAATGAGAGATAAAAAAAAGATTTCTTCTTATGCCTCCAAAGTGATAAAAACAATGGTATTCAGTAGAATGTAAGCTCCTTCAGATCAAATGTGCATGTTGGTCTTTGAAGCTCTAGTGGTTAGCACATAATAAGTATTTAATAAATACTTGTTAAACAAATGACTCCAGAAATGGTTGGAATAGTAACACTGAACAGGGGTCTAAGCTCTCTAGATTGTGGGATATTAAGATTCCTTTCATGTATGGATTGGGTCAGATGGCCACTGAAGTTACTGCTAAGTAAAATCCATGATTCTGAGATCAGAGGCTCAGGCACCTGGGATTCTGGGAGTAAGAGCTCATTAGGTAGCTAAGAATGAGAGAGATTACAAAAGGTTTAGTGGAAAGAATTCTCATTTTGGAATCAGAAGGCCTGGGATTTAGGTCCTAGTTCCTACAATTTCTATATGACATGGGGCAAGTCATTTAGTCATTCAACTTCAGTTTTCTTATCTGTAAAATGAGGTACTCCCTATCTCACAGGACTGTCTAAATATAATGAGAAATCTTTGGCCAGTCTAAAGGAACATCTCAATATGAACATTAAAAAAAAGGTGAAAAATTTTCATAGGTTAAAATAGGCACAAATACATTGATTTTGTCTGATTAATTGCTTTTTACATACTAGGTACTCAAAAACCATTTATTGAATGAGCGTAAAATAGTTTTTAGTCTTTAATATTCTACAAGGAAAAACAGTGCTCCAAACTTTTTTTATTGATAAATTGTCATAAAAATTTACTTATTTACTTAGTTACTTCATAGTTAGTTATATGATCTTTGAAAACATTATGAAAAGAAATCTTTTTGAAATAAATATCTCTTGGTGCTTCCAGTTTTCTTTCTTCAACTTCTCATTTCCCTATTTAATATAGTGAATATTCAGCTACAGAAATGGGTTTGAGTATATAGATTACAAGAGAAGTGACAAGGATTTGAAAAGAAAGGCTAATATAAATTATTCAGATCTTTTTTATACCTTAAGTTTGTTAATGTTTTAAAAGAAATTTATTATGAACTTAATTTTTAAAAAGACCAAATCAAATAAATATTCCTTTTAAGACTATTTTTAGGGAAAAACTTCCTATTTTATTAATAATTGTTAGGAAAATTGGAAAGTACTCTAGCAGACACTAGGCTTAGACCACCTTACAACACACTCCAACATTTTAAATAGATAAATAAGCTCAATATTAAAGATCATATTGGAACAACTTTAGAAGAGAAATTGATCGTATATTTCTCATGGCTATGAGTAAGAAATATATTCTTTTAAAATCATTCTACTTTTATTTTTATCTCATTTTGGAGGTTTAAAACTATTTCAAAAAAAAACATTTTGTATTTTGTAAAACATTTCTGTATTTTGTTATATAGATATGTTTAACTGACTATTTATGCCCTCTGTATCCCTGTCAGCTCTCTTTGTTCATTCAACATATTTGTGAATAGCTTGGCTGGTTGTTATCCTTTGTTGTGGAAGAGGACCAAAATGACATCACTATATTAGAGTCGAGTTACAATATGTCCTACGGTGGCTGTGGTTGATCAGACCAATATAATCTTGTAATACTTTGCCACAGGTTAGACACAAAAAGTCCCTATGAACATTTGGTGAAGCTTTTCTAATATTGCACATCTCATATTTCTTTTGGGCTATTTCACTTCTGCTTTGCTCATAGCATACAACACTTTCTCTAATGAGGACTCCCCATATTGGGTTGTCCTGCGCCAGCATCTCCCATGTCATACCATCAATTCTAAAGTTCTTGAAATACCTTGAGAGTGACTTTGCATCACTTTTTCTGATCACCTCGTGAGCATTTACCTTATGTACGTTCTCCATAAAATAATTTTTTGGAGTATATATTTGGCATTCAAGCTATGTGACCAATGCAACAGAGTTATGCTCTCTGCAGTAGAGTCGGAATGCTTGGCAGTTTAGTTCAAGAAAGAACTTCAGTGGCAGGTATCTTATTCTGTCAAGTGATCTTCAGAATCTTCCCAAGACAATTCAAATAGAAGAAATTCACTCCTGATGTGGCGCTGGTATTCTGTCCAGGTTTCCTAGACAAACAACAATGAGATCAGCACAACAGCTCTGTAAACTTTCAGTTTGGTTGTCAGCATAATATTTCTCCTCTCACATTATCCTCTGGAATCTTCCAAACACTGAGCTAGATTTGACAATGTGTATGTCAATATCATTATCAACGTGGACATCCCTGAAAAATATATTGCCAAAGTAAATAAATTTATCCACTGCATTGAAAACCACCATTTTTACTATAACTAATGGTTCCACATATGGATGGTGTGATGCTAGTTGAGGGAGAACTTGTGTTTCCTTGATACTAACTGTTAGGCCAAAATTAGCACAAACTACAGAGAACTGATCCGTAGTTAGTTGCATCTCTGCTTCAGAGGTTGCATTGAGTTTACTTCTTTTTATTTGTCCTAATCTTTATGTCAATTGTTCTAGTTTTGTTTTCCTTCCATTTTGGGCAATTTCATGACTTTCTGTTTCCTTTTGTGGTTATGCTTTAACAATTTTATGAATGTCTTCTATGTCTATTTATTATAAAATAATGTTCTGTTGGTCTATAAGTGTTTTTGAGTTACATCAAATTATCTTCATTGCAGGCAGGTTTTGTTTTCCCCCTGAAATTTCTTCTCCTCAATTTTCTTTCTGACTGGGAATTGATTATGATCATAGAATAAGCTAGTCCATAAGGACAACCAAGAATTGCACAAGGAAAAAAAAACTGTAAGATATTATTAGAATCATGTATGACTAGAAAAGATGAGTTAATCATTTGGAGAGAGCAAGGGATAACTATTGGAGAGTTTGTACATTCCATTTGTAGCCCTACCATCTCAAGAGTACAAGAGGAACAGCAAGAGTGTGCTGATAAACGTTTAATTACTACCACTCCAAAAAAGGGTGACACCCTTAAGTTTTATCTGCATCATTAACCTTTTTCTGTATCATTTTCTTAAAGCTAGATGATCAAGAAAATAATAAAGCCTTGATTTGCAGTATTTGCTAATGTTCAGGAGCTAAATTTGTAAGAGCTCACATATCACTTGGACATCTTCCTCTATCATCTTCTTCACTTGTGTCTCATATGAAGTAACCCTTCTTCTTTCCAAGAATAACTATCTTATGTGTAAAAGTGATTGAATCACATCTTTTATTCTCTAGCTGATTCCCTCTCTACTCCCTCCTCCTCCATGCTCCCCACTTTCTCACAAGTTTTCAATTTCTTCATTGTCTATTGGCTAATTTCCTCACTTCATTTGCCTTATTTTCCCACAGTTTCTCCAATAATTTTTATTTTCTTTGATTGTCATATTTGAGTGGGTGGGGTGTGAAGTAGAATTTCAAAGTTGTCTGAATTTGCAAACTGATGATTATCAGTTTGAGTGGACTCCAGGACATTCTAGCGTATAAGGGAGACATGGTCTACAAAACATCACAACTAAGCAAGAACTAAAAAGGAAGCAGTATAATGAAGCCGAGGAGTACTGGAAGGCTGGAAGACTACGTTAGTATCCATAAAATATTAAAAGAATCAGAGGAAGTCTACAAATATGGTAGGGAGAATTCTTTATAAAGGATTTGTAAAAAATATGGACAATTTTCACATAGGAGAAAGTAAGAAGGGATTATGATGTACTTTGATGGAGGACATATGCATTACTATTACAATTTTTATTACTTGACAATCTTGACGTGCTAAGACAACATAGAATTAAGATTGAACATAAATGGATCAATTAGATTTAATTAATCAAACTTTTAGACACATATTTAATATACAGGGAAGAGTAATACAAGGAAGTGAAACTAATTGGCAGGTGGAGAGACCTGGCAGTGGCAAGTGAGAATAGAGCCAATGAAAATTCCATGCATAAAATTGAATTTGAGCTGCAGTGATTTGGCCTGTGAAATTTTTACTTTCTCTGCTTGTTTCCTATCACCCCACTGAACTGTGCAAATTCCAATCTCTCCTATTTCTCACTGGTTTTTCCTTCTACTGTTTCCTCCATCTGACAATGAAGAGAACACAAACCACCTTTTCTTCATACCATGAATATCACTTAGGATAACACTATGCTACATCAATTCAAAATCCAGGATTTCATCAGTTTAAATACCATATTTACTAATGATGATCACAAGGTTTGTAATATCTGAATGTACAAACTTTGTGAGTTGCTATTGTTGAATATATCTATATCTACATACATACACATACCTACAATGTATATATAGACATGTGTTTATATATACATGTTTATACAAATACATGTGTCTATATATTTTAAACTTTCATAGTTTAAAACTTTTCATAGATTAAAACTTAAGACTTTTAAGAACAGAGAAAAAGAGAGAGAAAGAGAGAGAGAGAGAAAGAGAGAGAAAAAGAGAGAGAGAGAGAAGAGAGAGAGAGAGAGAGAGAGAGAGAGAGAGAGAGAGAGAGAGAGAGAAGAGAGAGAAGAGAGAGAGAGCCCACAGATACAATTAGTCTTTTTGGCTATATCCAAACTTGAAGGCTTTCTATTTTTGTAGGGCCTGTCAGAACTTGTGCTACATTGGAATAGACTGAGAACTGTGGGTCATCTCTGTGCCACAATGAGGTATCTGAATAGACCTGCAGGTCTGTAATCATTAATTAAACAAACATTTATTGGCAGACTATTACTTGCATGAGCTAATTAATGCTAAGTATTCTGAGGGATACACAGTTGACTTACTAAAAAAAAAATTATTAAGCATTTACTATGTGTCAAAGACTGTGTTAAGCAATGGGAATATAAAGAAAGCAGAACTGTCCCTCAAGGAGCTCACAATCTATTGGACACAGAATATGTTTCGTTGAACTGAAGTCTGGATAGATGAAATTTCCAGCTAGAACTATAATTATCAGCATTATTTAAATCTCTGGACAAGCATAATTTGTTTAAAGAATACACCAGAAGAAAACAGAAAGTCAAGTCAGCATAGATTATGTTGTTTTTTTCTTAGGGCTAGCCCTAATTTCCTTTCAGCACAGACTACACAGACATTTATTTCATAATTGTCAAAACCAATTCCTTGAGAGGGTAGCTTACCCAATCTCTCCTCTTCTAATGGACATCTCAGGGAAACCAGAAGGGTTTGTTCAGAGGAACAAAAAACACTCCATCTGGAATCAGGTAGACCACAATTCAAATTTTGTCACTGAGATTTAATAATTACATAACCTCAAAAAATCACTTATGTGTAAAACAAGAAGGTTGGATTAGAGAGCCCCTGTAGTCCTTGTTAGTTCCATGATCCTATGATTTCATTTAATTAACTGATGTTTATTAAAATACACTGGATTTTGATATCATAGGATAAAGAGGAGGCAGCACAGGCAAATTAAGATCCCTTAATGATCACAATGGATAGAACACTGGGCCACTGGTGTGTGGCTCTAGACAAGTCACTTACTCTCTTCATTCCTCAGTTTCCTCAACTGAAAATGAGAATAGTAACAGCATTTACTCTTCAAAGTTGCTGTGAAGAGCAAATGATATATATGTGTTTTGCTGAGGCAATTGAGGTAAAGTGACTTGCCCAGGTCACACAGCTAGGAAGTTCTAAGTGTCTAAGGTCACATTTGAACTCAGGTCCCCCTGACTTCAGGACTGGTGCTTTATCCACTACATGAACTAGCTGCCCCAAGATAACATTTTTAAAAAAGCACTTCACACAGTACCTGGCACATAATAGGTTTTTACTAAATGTTTATTACCTTCTCCTTTCCCCTTGTGTATTCCATAAAGAATGACAGTGAAATAAAACATAGAAATACAACTGAGTCTAGGGGAAATTTTAATCTTAGAAAGGTAAGGACAAATTGGAACACCTATTGTCTCTGCAGCTTCACCTTTGGAAACAATCTTTATCTTTTGAATTGAGGCAGCCGGCATCTTTAGAAAGGAATTATAGCCTTTTTTTTGTTTTTGTTTTTGTTTTTATTTGGGAAAGCATTTTACCAGGTGCCATGATTTAATTTTGATCTGATGTTTGTCTTCCATGGTGTTTGGCTAGGTTAATTGAAGCTTTGGGGAGATGCCTAGGATAAAAGCTTCTGTTAACAACAACAACAACAACAACAACAACAACAACAACAACAACAACAACAATAAATAGCACTTTGCATTTTTATGGGCAGATCTTTTTTTTTTTTTTTTGATGAACTTGCCTTTTCTGGTTCCAAGGATGTGTCCATGTTTATCTAAAGACTAATTGCTTGCAAAAGAATACTTTTCCTTATTTTAATATTCTCTGATTGAAAGCTACAAAGATGTAGTATTTGAAACTCTGGTTTTGTGTGGATGACTTTCATCTGTATTGTTCTAGGTATTGAAAACAGCTGACCAAACTCAAGTAAAAATGTAGAAAAATTAGATAAATAAATGTGCACTTGATTATAAGGTAGGTGACAAATATTAATTTCCTGCCTTTTGCAATAAAAATCTTATCCCTAAAATTAAGTTATCAACAACAAATGCTAGCATGGTTATGAAATGACAGCAATATATTAAGATAAATAAAACTTTCTGTAGAAAACAGTCAAAATGGATCAGTCTTGAATTATTTCCATTCTATAGGAAAATGATATACTAAAAGAATTTTATCAGCCACCATAGTTTCTCTTAGCTCAACAATTCCTCCAACCAGGATAATCCTATTTAATTCCTCCATTCTTATATCCTTAACGATGAACTCTCTAGAACAAGGATTCTTATTTTAAGGTCTGGTGAAATTTTTTAAAAAATTATTTGGATAATGGTATTCCAACTTAATTAGTTTTCTTTGCAATCTTATGGATTTTTTATGCATTTGAAATTATTCTGATAAAGGGTCCATAAGTTTCATCAGACTTCTAAAGAGATCCATGACATAAAATGTTAAGAACTCTTGATTTAGAGAGTCATAAAACTGGCCTAATTTCTCCCAATATAAAATTATGATTCACAAGACCATCACAATTATCTTGCTCTAAAAAATCCAAAGGGTATAAGCAATTTCTTCTAGAAGAAGAAATTATCCAGATGCTTTAGTTTTTGGGTATTGTTACACTGACTGTTTTGAGAGCCTCTTTGATTAAATCCATGGACTCTTAAGAGGAAGGTTTGTTGTTTTTCAGCCATTTTTTTTTCCAGTTGTGTACAACATTTCCTGATCCCATTTGGGGTTTTCTTGGCAAAGAAAGTGGAGTGCTTTGCCATTTCTTTCTCCTGCTCAATTGAGGAAAGAGAGACAAGCAGTTAAGTGACTTGATTAGAGTCACACAATAAGTGTGTGAGGCCAGATTTGATCTCAAAAAGATGGTGTTCTTTATGCATTATACCACTTTTATACCATTATATAACCTATATGCCATTATATAACCAAAGAGGAAAGCTTAGCAATCTACATAGGGAAATTGAAGAATGCATGTGGTCTAGGTGATGATCTACATTTGGATGGGCAGTTCATTGAGTTAGTCCATCAGAATTCATTAGTTGGCACAACTGATTGATATCAGTAGAATGGCAGATTGGATTGCTTGTGGGGAATTGTGTGGCATTTTCTATTAATCGATCGACAAGATTTATTAAACACTTTTTAAAGTGCCAAGCACTGTGCTAAGTGCTGATAAAGATGAATTAGTCTGTCCTTAAGGAGTTTATATTTTATAGAGGAAACCAAATGAATAACTAAGTATAAACTAAATGAATAACTAAGTATAAACAAAATAACTATGTATCTGGGACTCTTGTATAGAGAGGAAAACAAAAATCTCATTCTTGTTCCCAAGAAGCTTTCATTCCACTTGGGAAAGCAATGCACAGAGACACACACACACACACACACACACACACATGTGTACATCAATAGGTATAACATATATACAAAATAAATGTAGAGTAATTTTGGGAGAAACAGGCACTGATTGCTCTCAGAATCAGGAGGTATCTTATGTAGAATATGTAGCACTTTAATTAAGTATTGAAGTAAGCTGCTATTTTAAGAAGTAGAGATGAAGAAGGAATGGTTTCTATGAAAAGGACAGCTTTTGTAAAGCCTCAGAAATGACCAATGGAAAGTCAAGTGAGAAATGGTGGATAGACTAATTTGACTAGATCATACAACAAGTGAAGGGAAGTCATGTATAAAAATTCTGGAAAGGTAGGTTGGAAGAATCAGAGTGTGAAAGACTAAATGCCAAGGACAAGAGAAGTCTGTTTTGTAACTGAGGCATAAGAGAGTCATTGGAACTTCTTGAATAAGGGAGTAAGCTATTCTTTAGTGATATCCTGTTGGGAGCCATGTGGAAGGTGGGTTAGAGGGGGGAAGACTTGAAGCCAATTGATGAGAATATTGAAACAGGTGAAAGATGATGCAAGTATGAACTAGAGTAATAACTATGTGACAAATGAACAGATAGAAGAAGTGGAGGAAAACTTAGAAGCTATATATGATCATAAATTGCTCCTAGATTAAAACAAAAGCAAAAATCTGATTTTTAAATATTGATATTCTTGTAGGAATGCCATATGGCTGTGAATCACAGGATATCATGATCTTGGAAGAATCATCATTTCAGGTGACTACAGAGAACAACGAAATGATGTATGGTGGTAGGCTTAGATGACACATTAGCAATGAATCATATATGAACTATGGCTTAAAAATTTATTGCCAAGGACACATATGTTTGGAAAAAGAAGAGAACCAGAAAATAATGAGATTTTGAGATTAAAAAGGGCTAGTCTGAGTATTGTACTATTTTCTGTGTTTGTAATACCCTCTAGGTAACCCTACCCTAGATTGTTATAGTGATATGAAATTCTAGAGCCCAACTCAAAGTTTGTTTTCTTCAAGAAAATTTCCCTGAATTCTTCAGTAGAGAATGGATTTTCTTAGTCCTTGAATCTCAGCATGTTTATTTACATATGTGTATGTACATGCATGCATGTGCATGCATAATAGAAATGTATGTGTATATCTATATGTATGTGCCTATGTATGCATATATGCATGTATACATAGCTTGAGTATATGCACGTGTACAATGTGCATGCATTCACATGTATATTTGCATGCAAACATATTAATAGACACAGAGAGTGTGCATATAGTTTTATACATGTGCAGCTGTGCACATCATATGTATACATGCGTGCATGATATTGATGTATCATATGTATGTATATATGTTATATATGAATGTATATGTGTGTGCATTTATGGACCCAAACTTACAAACACACATGTATTTATATACACATATGTGTGTATAAGTGTGTGTATATACATATAAACTTTGTACTTCTATTATAGTTCTTGAGGCAGCTAGCTGATGCAGTAGATAGAATGTAGGACTTGGAGTCAGGAAAACTTGAGTTCAAATCCAGCTCAAATCCAGCCTATAAAATTTACTAGTTGTGTGAGTCTGGGAAAATCACTTAATCTGTGTTTCCCTCAGTTTCCCCATCTGAAAAATGGGGAATAGAAATAATAATAGCCTTCTCTCACAAGTCTGTTGTGAAGATCAAATAAGTGCCTACCACAGCATTTTAGCACATATTAGGTGCCAAATAAATATTTATTCAATCCTCACAACTTTGCAGAGAGTCTCCCTCTTTCTAACTTCCTTTTATGTGTTGTTTCATCTCATTAAAATATAAGCTGCTTGAGGGTAGGGTCTTGCTTGTATTTCTATTTTCAGTGATTAACACAGCTATTAGTATATGTGAAGTACTTAATAAATTCTTTATCTCTCTGTCTCTGTCTTTATCTTTGACACTACAGCCTTATGAAATAGAATTGAAATTCCCTCTTTGACAAAACAACCTTTTGAAATTGAGTTGAATTAACATTTTGTCTTATTAAGTATCATTTGTCATCAAATATCTCAAATTATATCAAGATCCTAGTATGACAAGAGTAATGCTTTTACTCACATTGAGAATTGTCACCTTTTGAGGGCTAACATCTGTCCATTTTGAGATGGTTAGAGGGGATGTTATTTTCCAGTAGCTGGATAAGTCCTACTCCCACAGGCAAGGAACCAGGAAACCAAGATGGTCTTGTTGGGAAAAAAAATCAAATAAAAAACTCCATGTGAAAATATAGAAGAATAAAACAATCTCACACTCTCAGCAGGAGCTCCTATAAAAGAATAAGTAAAGAAGAAAAAACTTTGATGGGCACTTTTGAAAACAAATCAGAAGTAGCTGATTTTGAAAATCATCCAAAAATGTCACTTAATCCACTGTGAATGAATTTTTATCAACCCAATAACTCCCAAGTGACAACAGAACCAACAATAACTAGATTAAAATCAGAAAGCTTTCTTTTGGCCAATGACCTGCAGGCCTGGTCTCACCCGAATGAGATTTTGCAGCAACCACAAAGGACAATGATTCCTCAGGATAAAGTCTTTTTGCTGTGTTTCCAAGGCACAGTTCAATAATCGACCCCATGGCATGGTTTAGTGCGGCTGAACATTTGCCAGTTTTGGAGTTCAGTCTAATTATCTTGCTCATGCTCAGCTGGGAGTTGCTTTTCCTCTTCTCATCTCCCCTTGAAAAGAATGAGGGGTAAGAAGTTACTGCTGAGTGAACTGGACATCATTTAAATTTAGTTGTTCCTTTATACATAATCCTAATCTAGAAGGCTGATCAGTTAACTAGGTTTATATAACAAGTCATTTTGTCAGGATGAAATTTGAAGAATATACCATAATCTCTCCTCTAGACTTCAAGTAGATATAATTCAAATCTTGCAGGCCACATAGCACTGGAGAAAACATGAATTAGGAAAATATGGAGTTTACTTTCAACTACTGTATGATATTCACAGAGGAAGGGACCGCATCTTAGTTATAATGAGGAGTTTGTTGGGAAATGTTGAATGACCAGACTACTAAATAGAAACAAAACAAAACAAAATAAAATATAACAACAACAAAACACCTCCCAAATAAGCAAACAAAAAAGATTCCCTTAAATGTATACTTTTTAAATTTTAATTTCCATTATTACTACTTTCCTAAGTCTGGATAATCAATAAAACTATAACTCATGCCCTGATTTATAGCAATTGAGGATTTCTGAAGTGTAAATGCTCACACTTTTAAAATTTAATTTTGACTCTTCTAATTTAATAATTTAATATTTGGCTCTCCTAAGCTAATTAAAACTGATTCTAGTATACTCCTGTTTATAACCTTTGCATTGCCTTCTTCCTCTGTGTCACTCCTCTTCAACCGAATTCTTTATATATGTAGTAGCCATTTAATATTGACTTTTCTGAAGTTGAGTTGATTTTCAAAAGAAAACTATTTGGTAGAAAATATAGATATAAAATTCTGTTTTGATTTTTAAGGCATCTCAGATCATTAACTGAGAAAGAATGAGTTTCCTTGGTTATGTCTGACATGGCAGCAAATCATAACGTTGTGGATGTAGAGCTGGAAGGGAACTTAGAAGCAATCTAATCAACTGCCTCATCTCATAAGAAAAAGTAAGACTTAGGGAGTTTAATAAATACGTCTTTAATAGTTTAATAGTAAACCTCTAAGCCTGTTTTTGAACTCAGAATCACTCTAGAATCAAAGCTTTTTCTATTGTATTGCATCATTTTTCTTCTTATTGGGTTTTTCTTAAAATTCCATGGATTATATAGAATTTAAATCATATATATGGTTTAAGAAAGATGGAGAAAGGGAAGGGATAAGCGTTTTTTTTTTTTTTTTTTTTTTAGTATCTATTATGTGCCAGGCACTTTGGTAATCATTTTTTACAAATATTACCTCATTTGAGCCTCATAACAATCCTACAAGACAGGTGCTGTTATTATTCCTATTTTATGATTGAGGAAATTGAGACAAATGGACCTTGTGTGGCCAGGATAACAGAGTTAGTATCTGAGGTTGGATTTGAATCCACTGTGACACTAGCTGCTTTTAAGAAGTACTCAAGAGCCTTGGAAGTTTAGCAAAAATTTTAATATGTGTATTTTAGACTTTGAATCTCCAAGAAAGAATTCTTTGTTGTTTTTTATTGTTCAATTGTGTATGACTCTTTGTGATCCCATTTGGGAGTTTTATGGCAGAGATACTAAATTCATTTGCTATTCATCTCACGTTCTCTATTCATTTCACAGATGAGGAAACGGAGGCAAACAGAGTTAAGTGACTTGCCCAGGTCACACAGCTAGGAAATGTCTGGGTCTACATTTGTACTCAGGACTTTTTTCTTCCTAGTACTCTCTCCATTGAACCATGTAGCTACATTAAGAAAGACCTCTAGGCTTCCTCAAATAAAAAAGCCATGAAAAATGAGCCTGAAAAGGAAAACAATGGGAAACAAAGCAAGACAATTCAAAGAAGACAAAGAGAGATGGATTCAAGTGAAAAAACAAAACAAATATATGTACACACACACACACACACACACACATATATGCACATACATAAATGAGCATATATATATGTGTGTATGAGAGAGACAAAGATAGAGACACAGAGAGATACAGAGACAGAGACAAGGGCAAAGGGACAGAGAGATTCAGAGACAGAACAGAAGGACAGAGGGAGAGAGATAGAGGAACAGAGAGCCAGAGCCAGAGAGAACAATGGGTAAAGTAAAAAAAGAATTACACAGAAATTAGAGTAGTCATTGGAGGCAGGAAAACCTGGGATCATAAGATCATAGATTGAGAATTGAAAGGGGTTTGAAAGATCATCAAGTATAACTCTCCAAGTTTTTCAAATGAGGAAACTGAAGCACATAGAAATTGTGACCTGTTCAGGGGAATATAGTTAAAAGTGTCTGAGACAGGATTTGAATTCATTCATACCTTCTTGACCACAAATCCAAGGCCCATAATGTTTCCATACTCTGACATCCTAACTATATAACTGTTGATTATTCTAAGTAACTTTCTAAGACTACATTTCAGAGAAAATGTCAACCTGGATTGATAGAAAGAGTCTTCACATTTGGGATTTCCTTATGCCAATGGATGTGAATTCAGGCCATATGCCATTCTATAACACTGTGTATAACACATCTAAGATGCAAATGTTTCTTTTTTTTAAATTCATTTTTTAAAACTTAGTTAAATGTCAGTAGAATTTTATTCTTCTAATTACATGTATCGTTTTTAACATTCTTTTTTTTTTTTTTTTTTCTGAAGCAATTGGGGTTAAGTGACTTGCCCAGGGTCATACAGCTCGGAAATGTTAAGTGTCTCAGACCAGATTTGATCATTGGTCCCTCCTGTCTTAATGGCTGGTGTTCTATCTACTGCATCAACTACCTGCCCCTTTTTAACATTCATTTTTGTAAGATTTTGAATTTCAAAATTTTTTTTCTTTCTTATCTTCCTCTCCCCAAGACAGCAAGAAATCTAATATAGATCATACATGTGCAGTCATTTTAAATATATTTCCATTTTATCATGATTTAAAAGAAAAATCAGGACAAAAAGGAAAAACCATGAAAAAGAAAATGCAAGCAAACAAATAAATAAGATGAAAATAATATGCTTTGATCAGCATTCAGTCTCCATAGTTCTCTCTCTGGATGCGGATGGCATTTTCTATCCCAAATGTATTGGAATCATCTTAGATCACTATTTTGCTGCTATCATGTACAATGTTCTCCTAATTTTGCTCACTTTATTCAGCATCAGTTTATGTAAGTCTTTTCAGGCTTTTCCAAAATCAGCCTGTTCATCATTTTTTACAGAACAATAACATTCCCTTACATTCATATATTATAAATTATTCTGCCATTCCTCAATTAATGGGCATCTAGGATGCAAGTGTAAAAAAGGGACCAATCTCTTGCTCTGAAGAAACTTATCATCTACTAGGAGAAATATGACAATTATTCAAGGAAGTACAAGATAGATTGTTATGAAGGTGAAGGGGGAAATCTAGACAAAGCACCTTAAATGAATTTGAGGAGAGAGTGAACACTTTGAATTGAGGAGAATCCAGAAAACTTCATGGAAATGACACCTGAGAAAGCCTAGAAAGATGACAAAGATTTCAAAAGGCCACAGTGATATGAAAAGAGCATGGAATAGGCATGGGATGCCAGCTTGCCTAATTATATCAAGGAGGGATGAAAAATCACAGAATAACCTATAGAATGTACTATGAAAGGCATAGAATGAAATAGCATCAGATAAAACTGGAAAAGTAGGATAGAATTAGTTTCTTTAGAAAGATAAACTTCATAGTGTCAGATTTTTTGTGTTATTTTGTGTTTAATTTTTTTTTTTTTGTTGTTGTTGTTGTTGAGGCAATTGTGATTAAATATCTTGCCCAGGGTAATACAGCTAGTAAGTGTATGAAGTCACTTCTAACTAAGAAGTCAAGTCCTCCTAATTCCATGGCTGGTACTCTAGCCATTGTACCACTTAGTTGTCCCTTGAGTTTAAATTCTTCTAATTATCACTATCATGATAAAAAAAAAAAACATTATAGACACTGTCTTTATTTCTATACAGATCAATATTCAAGGTCTCAATAACTTGGAAATTTTAGGCACCCAAACTCATAAGAAAGACAGTGTTCATGAAGATATTTGAACAAAGAACAAATGAATGCATAAATCAAATATTGAATTAATATTATGTATAAGCAAAGCAATTATTATTGATGAGTGATAGACATTCAGATAAAAGAAAAGGGGAAAATCATCATTTTAAAAATCATTTTGTCTATGATTTTTTCTTATAAACAACTTGATATTTAAAAAAAATCCTACAATTGTCCTCTTCATTCCATAGTTATTTAAATAAAATGCATTATAGAAATCTTTTTGAAGAGTCTGAAGAAAAGATGCTTTCCAGTTCTGTACTTTTTTTATTCGTGCAATAATTATCAAACTATGAAGGCCTAAGAACTTGGAATGATTTTTACATAGACTGTGGGCTGGATTTGACTTAAGGACCATAATTTGCTGATTCCTGAGATTGACTGAGTGTCCTTTATACACTCCAACAACATGCTTATTCTATATCCATCTTTTCCATCAAAATGCCCTCAGTAAAGTCACTTCAGGTGTTATTAATTCTACCTCTTTATTTGAATCAGTTCAGTGATCATTTCTATGTAAGTAACTTCTAATTCTATCTCTCAATAACTCTCTTTTCAGCTTCTTATCAGATACTCCACTTGGATGTCCTACTGATGTTTCAAACTCAACATATCCCAAGTAAAACTACTTTCCCTTCCCTTATCTTAAAAATCTTTCATAATTCTTATCTATTTATGTTAGTGGTACCATCATATTGCCAGCTGCCCGAAATTGAAATCTTAAAATCCTTTCTTTTAACCCAAATCTAATTATTTGGCAAATCCAATTGATTTTTTTTTTTAAAGTCATTCCTGTTAACACTAAACCAGTATAGTTCATATCCTTTTTTATCTCTTTAACATATCTAGCAAGTAAAACCTGGAATTGTCCACAGGTCTTTTGACTTCTAAGTATCTTTCACATGATTCCACACCTGTCTCCATACTTGGTAATTTGGTGGAAGACATATGATTATTGATCTCAAAGGACTTATGATTTCAGTGAGGACAGGAAATTAATCTACATGAAAGAATGAAAAGGTATTGAAATGGACATTATAAGGAATTTACAGGAGACTTTATGAAGATTGTAGAATTAAAATTCAACCTTGACAGATTCAGACAGGAAGAATGCGGTATAAAGGAATTACTGTGGTACATGCAGATAAACAGTGTTGTTGGGACCAAAAGTTCAAAAAGATCTCAGCAAGGTGGAACGCTGAGGAGAAACCAACAAGATGAAATTTAATAGGGATAAATTCAAAATCTTTCACAGATTCAAAAAATTAACTTGAGAAGTGAAAGATCAATCAACAATTTATTAAACATCTATTATATACCAGGAATTATGCTAGTTGCTGGGGATATAAGTTCATAGAATGAAACAAATGCTACTTGTAAGATTAGATTCTGACAGGGTGGACAAGTGCTTATAAAATATACATAAAATTAATATATGCAAATATAATACATAGTAGCAAGATACAAAATATTTGGGGAAGGAAGGGCAGTGGCAGTCAAGTTATTGGGAAATTTCACATGAAGATGAAAGTCTTTGAAGTTCAGCTTGAATGAAGATAAGAATTGTAGAAAGTATGCCATTTATAAAATAAAGGTAAAGAAGGAGAGAATTCCAGGCAATTAGCCAATACAGAAGCATAATGATGTGAGTAGATCAGAGAGGAGGCCATTTTGATTATTTTGCAAAGTACAGTAGGGTGAGTAATGTCCAATGAGAATAGAAAAGTAAATTGAAGCCAAAATGTGGGTTTATAATTTAGGGATGGAGGGGATTTGGTCCAATCTGTGATTTTACAGATTAAAATAATGAGTCTCACAAATTTGGATTGAGTATTCCTCAGAATCAGACATACATTTCCATTAATCAACAAAACTTTATTGAATTTCTACTCTAATAAAAGACATTTCTTCTCATATTAAGTACTATATATTAACTATTAAGAATGTGTCAGACTGCATTTGTACCTAGTAAAAGGTGAGTCCCTTTCATATCAGAGTGGACCACATTATACCTTTACAGGTTGATAAGCTTGAATATACCTCCATTTGCATACAAAAAAGTCCAGGGAAACCTTTGGCACTGCCTTTAAAAATCCACTCACCTCCAAGTCAAAAAGTTGATCAATGTAGAAAAAGAATAGCAATGAGAACATGATCCTCTTCCCACCTTATCTGAAAAGCTTCCTTTTGCTCACTACCCTTTTATGTACACTAACTATATGCAAAATGTCAATACTCAAATTTAATTTATGTATTTTTTAAAGGTTACTTCATATGTTATACCCTTAATACTTGACTATATCATTGTTTACTGCCTTAAATTGTCAGATCTTGGAATCCTGCAGTCTATCTCACCAGATCTGGAAGCTTTCTTTTTCTTGCTAATTATAATATACTTAAATTCAAAGTGCTTAAAAAATCAAAATGGAGGGGGCAGTTAGGAAGCTCAGTGGATAGAGTACCAGCTTTGAAGTCAGGAGGACTTGAGTTCAAATCTAGCCTTAGACACGTAACACTTCCTAGCTATGTGACCCTGGGCAAGTCACTTAACCTCAATTACCTCAGCAAAAAAAAAAAAAAAAATCAAAATAAGAAAGTAAAATGGAGATGTTAGAAGAAAATCATAGAGCATGGGTAGATTTGCAGTTAAAAGATGGCAATGGGTTAAATTACAATACCATTTCTCATTATTTAGGTCTCTCTATTTCCTCTCAGATCCAAGAACTATGTTCACCATATCATTAAAATGCTGTTTCCATCTCAGAGAGGAAAGAGACAGAACTACCAACGAAGGATTACCAAGATCTTGGCCACTGCTACTCTACATCTACTATATGTCAAATACTGGATTTTTTATGTTGCAGCTAGGCAGTATTGAAATTATAAGATGCAAAACCCCTTTCCATAAGAGCTCAAAGTAACACACCATGCCAGCCTTCAAAGCGAGCCCACAATTTCTCTTGCCTCCTGTCTCATTGGAAAGTCAAGGAGAAAATACAAGTTATCTAATTCCCAGATTTCTTTTTACTTATTTGTATAGCTTGTCCACATTAAGCGAACTGAAGATTATTCAAGGTGATCATTAAAATCAAGACTGTACATGAAAATTGAAATTACCTTTTATAAAATTAGGTAACTTCTCCAAGGTTATATTTACTGACCCAAAATAAAATGGAAAATTGATGCAACTCTGCAGAGAATTGAAGCTTACCTCAAAATAATTTTTTCACCTAAATTTGGGTTTGGATAATCTGGATTCAGGTAGTTTTTGCTTAAATTATCATAATTGCTTCAATTTCCCTGTTGTTTTTGTGTGTGAAATATGTTCAGAGGTAGTTGATATTTCATGTACAGATTTGTGGGCTTGCGGTGTGTGATATTAAATTGTCAATGAAAATGCAAACTATAATGGCAGAAATTATTTGAAGAGTAATGCAATCTTATTTTAAGGTTAGAGGAGTTCACCAGATACTCAAGGTTGAAATATGCAAACAACACTTAGAGTCAACTGAGTTATTTCTTTTGAGGACACACCCTTGTTCATAGACCAACCAGAAACCCTACCTATTTGAGTATCTCCTGTACCCTTGACCCCATAAACTTCTGACTCCAAAACAAGCCCAGAGCTGCAACTGTGAGAATCAAAACTTGTCATCTAACTACATCCTGCTGAGACTGCAGAGGGAGGGAGTTAACACTTGGAATCAATGGGGAAATTTACTGGCAAACCAAAAAGGAAAAGCTTACCCTATAAGCAAGGTTAGGTAAATGCTAATTCAAGTCAGCAAGAGAAAAGGAAAATTGGCAAGTAATAAATAAACTGCTTTGAGAAGTTATGGTTTTAATTGGTGTGGTTATATACACAACATTCCATTATAGTTTTCAATTCCTCTATCATATTGTCTTTAAGAATCACTGAAGACAAAAATATAAATGTGTCTCTCTCTCTCTCCACCTTCCCCCCTCTTATTTTATATTTTGTTTTCATGTGTCTCTCTATCTATATCCATCATCTCCATCTTTCTTTCCATCTCTCTCTGTCAATGTAGATATCTATATATTTACATCTTTCTCTTTCCAGCTATTATCATTTCTCCATCATATTTTTCTCTTTCTGTCTTCATTTTTCTCACTCTTGCTGTATATACATAGATATATACATATAGATAGGTACATCTATCCATATGTGTGCATGTATATATATATATATATATATATATATATATATACATATGTAAAAATAATCTTGACATCTACATTTCTGTCATCTATATGCATATCTACACATAATCTGTCTGTTATTTATATAGCTGTATATGTATGTCTTTATCTATTTAAATATCTATTTATCTTTCTTTATATCTACATCTATATCTAATCTATATCTGTGCCTTTCCTTGTGATTAAGCGAGGGAGATACCTCTCTGAAGATAGCTATTTAGGCAACAGGCTTCACCAGCCCATACTTGATGCCATTCCAGCTTGGTAGAATCTGCCAGAGCTTGCATTTACTGGCAAAGTCTTTGACAACCCAGGGTCACTTCCATGCCATGATGAAGCCTCAGAGTAGGATTTTAGTGGAGGATAAATAAATTATCTGCCACACCACCCTCCCTCCCCTTCTAAATTCCACAGCTTGAGAGCCGTCCAACAGGGGAGTTGACTGCTTGCTATGAATGTGAGTGATGGGCTATATGCCAAAGACAGGATTTGTCTCCTGGAGATGGAGTGAAACAATACTGAACAGACTCTCTGTGTAAACAGCAGGTCCAGGTGACTCAAGGTTGGATTGTCATTTACCAGGTGATGAATTCTGATGGACTTTATTTCCTATTGTCAGGCTTTGAGGATGATTTCAACCTCACAAGGTTTCTGCGCTGAAACATGCAGCTACAGAGTGCAGACATGTTGCCTTTCAGTGGTTAGCTATTATAGATACAGTATAGAGTGAGAAGTTAGTTTAAAAGGTTACAATACAGGACTTTGGGAGTGCTCTAAAGTGGCTGCAGGTGTGCTTTTTAATCAAAGGCAACAGGTGAACATTAATGGAGTACAGAGGAGATGGCAGCAGGGAGACTATTGAGACACCAAAGAATAGTACAAAACTCAGAATGTGGTAATATTAAATTAAAACAACAACAACAACAACAAATGGTGTTCCACCAGGAACAAAAAAAATAATACTCCTGGCTTCTCTATGCCAGAAGTGATTCATGGAAGTCAAAAGTGAGAGGTACTGATTTTCTTTTCCCTTCACACCTTAAGATAAATATGTTGATTTCAGCTGGTTTTAAAGTCATGAGCAGTGGAGCTACTAGGGAGGAAGATAATTCACTGTAGCCTAACATAATTTGGGGGTGGATGGGAGAGAGGGCAGGTAAATAGTGACTGGGATTTGGATTTATGTATGCATACACACATACATAATTACTGCCTCAAAGTAACAATAACTGTCAAGATCATGAAGGATTATAAAGTTAATTTAATTATAGGTGTGACTTATTTTAGGCAATGCAATCTATGTTAAGCCTATCTTTATACAAAAGAGTTCATTTTGAGAAAAGACTATTTTCTAAGGAATTCAAGTAAGAGTTTTAAAAGTAGTACATATCCTGGTTTATTTAAGATTTTTAAGATTTTTTTTTGGAAAAAAAAGGAATGTTACAATTGTGTAGAGAAAGATATATAAGATTAAATTAATATTTCATATATATTTTTAGAATTAATTATACTGGACATATTGATAAATCTATAATCTTCTCAGTCTGTATATACTTTCCAGTGATAAGCATCATAACCTATCCAATATGCTCTTTCCTCTCATGGGAGTCCTGTTCAAGGTTCTCTTTAATCCATCATAAAGACTTTCCCCAATATTCTGAGGGTCTTCCTCTATCACTTAACTTTGTATGGATAGCAATGGAGCATAAGAGCTACCTAATGGTTATATTTATTTCTCATAATATATTCAGCCCAATTTCCTTTTAGGTCCTACATCTCTCTGAAAATAAAGTACCTTGAAGAAGGTACAAGAAGCAACTTGTGCCAAATGAATAAATCTACCACCACCATTACCTTGATTACCACTTCCTCTCAGACCCTCATAGAAATAGTCCTACAGCCAAGAAGTTTAGGAATAGCAGTTTTCCCTGCAGGGGAAGGGGAAGGGAACAAACACTTGTTAAGCACATTTTATGTCAGGCACTATGCTAATCTTTACAACTATTATTTCATGTGAGATGTTATTTGTAACATAACAACAATGAGAAGTAGGTACTATTTTTATATCCATTTTATAGTTGAGGAAAAAGAGGCAGATAGAAGTTAAGTGACCCTGATCAGTGTCATAAATCCTAGAACCTGAATTTGGATTTGAACTTGAATTTTCCTAACTCCAGGCTCAAAACTTGATAAACTATACCACCTAGCTGCCTCATTGAGGGAAGTAATTACTGAGATCATCATGACCAATATCAATTGCTGACCAGCTGCCACTAACGGGAATGTAAGTGCTAGATTCTTTGAATGTAAGCATGCTGACAGACCACTGGTCCTACTTCTAGCCCTGCCCACTGCAGTCATAACTACTTTGTGGATGTTACAACTACTGAAGACAAAACAAAACAAAACCAAATAAAAAAAAAACAAACAAACAACTTTGCCACCAAAAGCCCTAGCACTGTCAGCCATTTGACAGTGGCTCAGTATCAGAAATTAATATGATTTTATCTTTTTTAGTGATAAAAGTGACATTGAAGATGATTTATATTCCATTTGCTTTGCTACTATATCCTAAGAAACATGAGATTTCTATTAAACTTGGAACTAACAATTTTAAACATATATTATCTCCTCTGATATTGGGATGTTAGATCCTTGAGAACAGGGAATATATATATATCTATATACAGATACAGATATATCTATATACAGATATATATACAGTATCTGTATATATATATGTTTTATTCCCAAGACTTACCACAGTTGTTTGTACATAGTAAGCAATGTTTCTTTGTTTTTTCCTCCTTTGTTTACTTCTCCTTCTTTCTTCTCTTACCTTCTCTTCCACCCTTTTCCCCTTCCTTCCTTCCTTCCTTCCTTCCTTCGTTCGTTCCTTCCTTCCTTCCTTCCTTCCTTCCTTCCTTCCTTCCTTCCTTCCTTCCTTCCTTCCTTCCTTCCTTCCTTCCTTCCTTCTTTCCTTCCTTCCTTCCTCCCTCTCCAGCTTCTCCAGCTTCTCCCTTGGTGAATTCTTGATTGTGTCTTCCTACTTTTATCTTCCATGTCCCAGATCTCATTGCCCTCTGGCTAATTATTTAAATTATTTGGAGACTGGTATTCTATGATTTGTACCCACTACAAAACTGGAAAGAACATTGTTTTTAAAAAGCTGAGCTTTTGTATCAGGGAGAACATTGTGTTCCTTTTCTCCTCCAATTCCATTCTGGATCTAGATTACTATTCATGCGCAATTTCTGACTAAGATATGTATGCTGATGGTCCAGTTTTATGCAGTAACCATTAAATTACATATTATAGCCTGGGCAAAAGGAATTTTTCACCCACTTTGTTTGTTCTATGTGTATAGTTAGGCCAAGTATATGCTTAGATATGCTTTAGTATGTATGTATGTATATATATATATATGTACTAAAAATTAAATAGGTCAAATTCCTCTGAATGATTTAAGTCCCAGAGTACTGAGTACAATAAATTATAATGTTTTAATGCAAATAACTATAACCAGAAGTAGGAAAGTTCCAATTCTTGCACCAATCACTTTGTTTTTTAGCAATTGCCTTATTAGTCTCATTGTGAAAAGCAGTCATATTTTCCCTAAATATTTAATTGTTCTATATTTTTTGTCTTTAGACAATAAGAAGGAAGGAAAGTTGAAATTAGAGAAAAGAATAAAGTAGAATATCAGCATTTTCCAAGTTAATATTATTATTTCCTATCTAGTTTATCCTTTAAAACATCCCATTTGTATGGAGCTTGTTTTTACACAGGCAATTTTCTTGGAACTAGGATTATATTGTTAATCATCAAAGAATTTTGTCTAGGGTACAATTCTTTTAAGTCACTGTTGTTCTTACAGATAAAATGGAGCTCATGGGAGGACTAAAACACGGTATGTAGACAATCTTCAGATGTGGATTTAGAATTGTTTATTCTTGCAGAGAGGTTTGTTGGGTCACTTTATTGCTTTATTTTTGATAGGAAAACACTAAGAAGATCCCCAGTATTAAGGCCTATTTTTGATGTCTCCCTTTTATCAAGATCTTTCTTCTTCCTTGATACCCCTTCTATCCAGGATCCAGTATTCTGAATTGTCACACAGATATCTAGAGTCCCTTACAGTGTTGTTGAGTCATTTTTCATTTGTGTAATCCCATTTGGAATTTTCTTGGCAAAGATTATGAAATGCTTTACTATTTCCTTCTCTGGTTTCAGACATGAAGAAAACTGAAGCAAACAGAGTTAAATGACTTCCTAGAGTCATATAGCTAAGAAGTATCTAAGGTAGGATTTGAACTTATGAAGAAGAGTTTTCCTGATTTCATATCTGTCACTCTATCTACTGTGTCACCTAGCTGCTCTCTAATAGTAGTGACACATTTAGGTTTTCCTACCTTAAGTTCATTCTAATGTTCTGGACATTTCCTATTCTATTATATTTTATAAAAGCTTATTCTTTCAGATCCCCAATTCCACCAAATAAGAATTTGATAACTTAATCTCCAATAAATTTGTTAGTGTCAATAATGATTTATTTTATCAACTCTAGATAGTTGCTTACATGCAAGGGTGTGCTGGAACTATTTTTTATAGATTTGCAAGAGCTGATGGTTAGATTTTCAATGTAAGTGATTTATATCTCAAAAATCAGCAAAGACTTCAAGTCAGGTCTTATTGTTTTTTTGATTGCCTCAATTTAAGGAAGTGATGGAGAAAATAGTAATAACGTAGTTAACACTTATGCTTTTTGGAAAGTTAGTTGTTGAACATTTAAGCGCACACCTGTACCTCCAAGGAGTATTGTCATACTAAGAAATTACTACTTGGAAATTAAAAGCCTTGTTCCAAACAAATGAATATCTACTAGTGGAATTTTGGGTACTATAAGAGGGAGGGAATGGGAGTTAGTGAAATATCTTTTAGTATTCTTCAAACAATATTCTGTGGACTAATGACAGTTTCTACATATAGTTGTTTTGTCTTCTTATATTTCCAGATAAGGAACATGCATTATTGTGTGTGGTACATCTTAGATGTTCAATCTGAAAAAAAAAAAAAAAGATGAATGCTTAGTCATAAAGAATGTTTTAAATGATCAAACTAAAAAAAAAAAAAAAAACCAGAAACAACAATTTTTAAAAATAATGAACTTGGCTTGAAAAGACAAAATAAAAATGAGACACAAAATACCATTTTTCCCTTGAGAATCTAAACTGTGCCTAAACACACCCTATAAACAAGTATATTGTGTATATCTTGTTGAAAAAAAAAATTGCTATTGTGTTTAAAGCTAAATAGAAATGACAGGAACTCTTAACATGGCCCATAATGTGAAATACAGAGAAAGCTAGAGAAAAAAAGTGTTTAAGATGTCCCTCTATGGTCTATCCAAAAGAGAGCAGCATTATACATATTCTCATATATTTACTACTCCTTTTGCATTCAGTTATATTTAATAAGGCCACTTGATTCCCAATAGATTAAATGTTAATAGTCTTAAGTCTTACCTTGCTTGTGATAAAAAGAAAGGTTTTGTTCATTAATTATATTATAAAAATTTCATTAATACAATTAAAGTGCTAATGATTTCTCATCTTTAAATAAAGTTTAGTTAACAGGAGAGACAGTGTGAAATAAAGAACTGGTTTGAAAGCCAAGAAGACTTGGATTAGAATCCATGTCTTTTCTCAGACATATATTATGTAACCCTTGAGAAGTCCCTTCCCTGTATTGTTCCCTTGATTGGGAATCATGTGTACTAATGGAATCACAAGTTCAGTACCTATCCTAATCTGATGATTGAAATAAAATTTCCTTTTCTTCATCATTAACCAGATAGCTCCACTGTTGCTATTAACCAAAATTAACCTATTAGCCCTAAAATGTATCTTATGAATAAATGGATGATGAATCATGAAATGGATGTCAGGAGAGAGCAAAAACCCTTTATTTGCATTTCAGATCTTTTTTTTTCTTAGTGTTGTCATATTTTGAATATTAATAGACACTGTAATCCTTTAGGTTTGATTTATTTTTGGGGGAAATGATGGGAGGAAGATGAGAAATAACGCTGACAAAAAGTTAGATACTTTCATTTGATACTTTTTATAATTTTCACTTAAATTGTTCTACATAGAACTATACTAAGCTGTCTATAAACAACAGGAGTTCTGAATTTCTGAATTCATGGAAAAGGGAAAGTATTTTAATAATTTTAATCACAGGGCATAATCTGCTTGATTGAGTGTTGTAACTTATTTCCTCCCAATTTAGTCAGCCTCCCAACTTTCTCTCTCTCTCTTTTTTTTAATCTCCATCTGTTCAGTGTTCTGCTTTTTCATTGTATGTTCTTCCTAAAATATGCTTTATATATTCAAAACTCACACATTATCCCCTGGGGAGAATTTGTAATCCTTTTAGGACATTTCCTGGAGTCTTTGCTTTTCATATTAATCTAGAACTCATATTGTTATTATTTTTGGTTAATTAGCCTGACTGTATTTTAATAGCATTTATACAAGACTTAAGGTTTGCAAAATGCTTTGCATATTACCACACTTGATTCCAATCCAAGGAGTTAGTTGCTATTATTAGCTCCATTTTGTAGATGAAGAAACTGAAGATGAGAGAGATTTAGAGTCTTGCCTGGAGTCTTAAAAGTAGTAAATGGGTGAGATTGAATTTAGGTCTTCTCAACTTCAATTCTATTATGCTATTGAGTACATCACTATTCTCTTGTGAGTAATTTAAATTGATAATGCTATTCTGGCATAAAGCCTTTTATACAGTGGGCCACAACCCCACATGGAGTCAGGTTAACTGTATGTGGGGGTCATGAAAAATTTGTGAATAGTAAATTTGTGAATAGTAAAAGTCTTCTGAATGCCTGCAGTATCAAATATTCCATGAAGATTTAATTCATTATGTAACAATAAAGAAGCCTATCCATCTCATTAATTTGAAAACTAGTTTTCATCTTAAATAAATTGTAAAATTATATATACACTAAGTAATTGTTTTAAAATAAATTTCTTTATGATTTATTATCAACAAATGTTTGATTTGTATACCGATTTTATATATCTATATGTCCTGGGCCACAAAAATTTCTCAGGTGAAAAGAGTTTTGCAAGTGGAAAAAGTTTAAGAAGCCCAGTACTACATCTCTATACTCTTGTGAGTGAATTAAATTGATAATACTGTTCTAGCAGTCTATGGAATTTATGTGTGTGTGTGTATTTATTTAATGAGTTATTCAAGCTGAGCAAAGATGAATTGAAAGTTGGTATAGATTGTTAATCCTCCATGGGGAGTAATTCAAAATTTATAGAAATACTAATTTTTCACTAAGGCTCAGGACATTATTGAAGCTTGGAAACTAACCAGTTAGAGGAAGGCCTCTTGTTTTTAAGCAGAATTGGTTCTGTCTTTTTAAACATTTAGAGGACATTATAATTCCAGGAAATTGCAGAATGGTGTTTTCTGACATTGATTTTTCAAAAGGTGACAAGGACATTCAAAAAAAAAAATGAAGAACTTTACCTCAGGGAGTAAAAATAATCAACAAATTGCAGTTTCTTTTAATGCTGTGTAGCCAACTGTGCTTCTTCAAGGCCAAGACCACTGCCTAGGGTCCTGGAGCCTTTATCTTAGTTTTCTTTATACTAACTAAAGGTGAGCAATGAATGAATAAATGCAGTACCAATCCAATGACTGAGGACACAACATTAAATTAAATCAAAGTCATTTTGAAACCTGAAATACCAGCTTAATTCTGTAAACTTTTCCTGATTCCTCAGGACTCTTGTGGAATTTTCTCATGAGGGTCTCTGAGAAATTCATTTCTTGGTTTAAATAACTAAACGTGTGTGTGATTAGGTAACTTAGTGTTTTTTTAGGGCTCATTAAAACCTCAACTCTTTCCATCTGCTTAAACTCTCAATTATTTCCTCTTTGTATTTTCTAGTAGATTTTTAGCAGAAAGTGTGTGTGTGAGGAATAGGACTTAAAGGAAACGACTTTCATAGATAAACAGACTATGTACATGTCATCTGAAAATTCCCTTGAGATTTTTGTGGAAATTGTACAGTTAACCACAAAGCAATTCTTGGAATATTTGTTCTTGCTCAGCTCTGGTAAATTCTTGGCTTCCACGGGAACTTGGAGAACTGTGGGGCAAAGCATCCTTTGCAGGGAGGCCCCTTTCCATGGTGAAGCCAGCAATTCTTTGGAATGACCTTTGGTGAGCAGTGACACACACTTCCTGCCTGCCAACCTACAGCATTGCTTATCTTCCTTTTAAAAAATAAGCAAAACTCTAGAAATAGATCAGCAGCTAAAGTCAGTCAAAATGGCTTCTATCAGCTTTACAAAAGGAGGACGAGTTTTTAAAGTGAAAAATGTGTTAGAAATACATTACAAAGTAATTTGGATTCAGATGGAGAGTATCAGCAATAGCTATCATAAGAATTCTGCATAAAAAAGGAGTGGAAATTTTGAACTACCATAGCTTCTCATCTGGTGAGCTATTTAGATATTAAACATTTTAGAATATGCCATGATTAGCAATTAAATTAATTAAATTAAATCCAAGACCCAAGTGTCCACTGTATCACTGAATTGTAAATGCTTAGAAAAGGGTTTGACAATCTCCTTTGAGAGAGTGGATACATTTTCATAATGTGAGATCAATGGGGAAAGGAAAGGAGACAGTTGGAGAGAGAGAGACAGAAACAGAGAAGAGACAGGGAGAGACAGCCAGACACACACACACAGAGAAAGTTTAGCTAACATAACATAGCATAAAACTAAACATTTTAAATCTGTAAGAGACTTTAATCAAACAATATGTCCTGGTAGATAATAGAGGGTCATCTTTGGAATCAGGAAATCCTATTTCTTATCTAGGATAGCTGTGCGATTGAGCAAATCACCTTATAATCTCTAAAATGATATATTATAGGTGAGTTACCTATTTTTATTGGAGGACTAAGTTTCTACACTGAGAGTTCCCTTTTCCAATACAATCACAGATATAAATGAAAATGAAGCTATTCTCAGGAGTTATCTAGAACCCTTATTTTAAAGATGATGACCTGAGACCTAGAAAGATTAAATGTTTTACTAGAGTCTTATGATTATTAATTATTGATCAATTAATTCTTTAGCATATTCTTTGGTAATACTCTAATGCCTGAAATTATCAGTGATTTATGTGTTTCAGAAAAATTAAATTCTGATCTAGTTATTAATACTAGGATCCTATTAATGGAAGCTACAAGGACCAATTGTTTCATCAGCATATTTCAAGACTTAGAACCCTTTGGGATGGAACAAAGGACCATCACCTGATTTCCTGAACATAAAGTCTGAGTCTCTCCCCTATCTCCTAATTCTGACTAACTGTTTTAGTGCTCCCAGATGCAAAGTCTATCTAGCATCAACAATAACAATAATAGCAACAACAGTAACAAATTTTAGTTAGTATTTAATGTTGTAAGTGGTATTGCTGTTTTGTTATAACCCTCATATCCCAGAATTTAATTTGATTCCTCCTGTATGATTTCTACCTTTGATGCTATTTTCTGACAAGCAAAGATTCTCTCTTTTTATTGAAGTTAAATTGTTGACTTTTGAGTGTATTTATTGAATCTGTTCACTGTTCACTATTTAATTTGTAATGCCCTTTCAGTTAGAATCAGTTTGGTGTCTCCATTACCTCCAAAATGATCATTCGGGATAGAATAGGGACATTCTAAGATCTCTGGAAAGAATAAGCTCTAGTTGGAGATTGTCTTGTCTAAGGAATTTTCATGTAAGGGAAATCTGATTTTAACAGTGTGGTGTAATGGATAGAATACTGAACTTGTTGTAGTCAAGAAATACTGAGTTCATATTCAGCCTCAGATACTTATTAGCTGGGCAAATCACTCTTTTTAGGCCTGAGTTTCTTACTTTGTAAAATGAGGAGGTCCTGGGCTTGGAGTTAAAGTACAGTGGGTAGCTTAGTTACTTTCCTTTTATCTAGTCACCCCCCCTAGTAATGTTGATCCAGAATCTTCCTGGGATGCCTGAGAGGGAAGGACACCATCACTGAGAGCATCCTACCTACTCATCCTCCTCATTGTCTAAAATTGTTTGATTGCTCCTAAGGTTTGAATAAGATAGAAGTTAAAAACTCTATTCTTTCTGATAAGAAGAAAGTTCACCAAGCCTTACTACCTTCTCTGAAATTCCTTCTAAGATCTTCTAGGTCTTTCCAGCTACCATGAGATCACTAGCACTGCAATCTTAAGTATTTCAGTAGGCTGAGGACTTTGGGGTTTTATCATCCCAAGCACCACAAATGGAATCTTCAAGACTCTCAATTTGCTCTACAGCTGAAGTTTTTTTTTTTTTTTTTAATATTCTTTATCTTCTCCAATTAGTGTTTGCTCCTTGAGAATAAGAACTTCCTAGCTTTTTATAGCTATATCCCCAGAATTTAGCACTTAGTAGTAAGCATTTAATAAATGCTTTTTAATTCATTCATTTAAAAAAAATCCTATTATTTTATAAGACTTCATAGTTTAATGGAAAGAGCAATAAATTTAGAGTCAGAAAACCCGAATTTAAGATCCAAAATATGTATTTCCTTGTCTCTTGGACAAGAACTTCATTTTCTCTATCTGTGTAAAACAGGTTACCTAATTCAAATCTAATAAATATTTATTAAAAGTCTACTATTAACAAGGCATTGTGTTAGATCCTAGGAATACCAAAAGGAAAAAAAAAAAGCAGTAGTTATTTCATTTAAGGATCTTGCAGGCTATTGTGAGATGTGATATGCTAACAAAATAGCATAAGCATATCCTCACAACTATAGAGATCAGAAAAGGCTTGATCTCTTTCTATCATATCTTATACCTTCTCTACCTGCCTTACAATGTTGTTTTCCCCAGCTACAAATAGAGTTATTGAGATATTCTGTGCTAATGTCAGGCACAGAATCATTGAAAGGAAACCCAGAGGACATCCAGTCCACCATACCAAGCAGGATTCTTCTCTACCATACACACACACACACACACACACACACACACACACACACACACACACACACAAGAAAGGAAAGAAGGAAGGATGATGAAGGAAGGAAGGAAGGAAGGATATCCAGCCTTTATTTGAAATGATGGGAAATCCTGTTACCTTCTAAGGAAACATTCCACTTTTGAATATCTCTAGTTATTAATAAGTTTTCCCCTGATTTCTATCAATAAGTATTCATTCTATAAAGACAATGAAGAAACAATATCCTCCCATAAGTAATTTCTATACTTGGATGGAGTGAAAGGAAGAGACAATATGTGCACATATAAGCATCTACAAAATACGTGCAAAGTAAACAGCAACAATTTTTTTATTTTAATTTTATTTTATTTAATAATAACTTTGTATTGACAGAATCCATGCCAGAGTAATTTTTTACAACATTATCCCTTGCACTCGCTTATGTTTCGTTTTTTCCCCTCCCTCCCTCTACCCCCCCCCCAAGATGGCAAGCAGTCCTATATATGTTAAATATGAGCAACAAAATTTTTAATCAAATTGGAATGCCTATTTGAAAATAAATCAATTAATAATTAATGAGAATTGTTAAATATGAGGCATTGTGTTAAGTATTGGGGATACAAAGGCAAAATGAAATAGTTTCTATTCTGAAAGAGTAGACAGAAGAATTTGAACAGTCAAGAGGACTCTCTAAAGGCATGCTCAAGAAAATAAATGAAATCACTTGAATACTTTTATTGTTATGTTCCAGATGAACTTTTAACTTCTGCTGACAGTTTTAGCATAATCATTTTAAGAATAAACAAGAAGGTGTCACTAATATGCATCAAAAGGAAGGCTTACTGGGAATACATGAAAAATACAAATTGAAGGCAACTTTGCAAATATTTTAGCTTGAGAAGTAATTTGAAATCTAATAGGATATTATCCAACATAACACTTCGTACAATACTCTGTACTTGATTCTTCAGATTCTGAAAATATTTGCAAATAATAACATCATTAGAAAATGCTATTTGGGGAATTGTGTGTGTAAATGCACTTTCATGAAGGTTTCCAGGTTGTGAGTAACAGTAGGTTTGAGTGGTTGTCCTTGACAAGTATGTGCCTGCCTTTGGAATCCTCATCACATTCCAGGGAAATCACATCCTCACTGGTTCAGATGTTGACTTTGAGAAAACACATTTGCACCTCATTTTTCAGCTATTTAGCTTGTTTACTCTGTAGCAAAGCATTCTCACACAGAAGTAGGCTAGATCAGGAATAACCAAATACTATTTCTCAATGGGTGGAAGCCTTTGCCTTCCAGTCTTAGAATTTTATCACTGAAGTTAGGTGAGTATCAGGAAATTGGAGATTCCATGCCTGTTGATACCATTTTTGCATTTCTGCTCTTTTTTAAGTATTGGAAAAGCAACATGGTGTGAGGGAACATTCATTGGATTTAGAGTTTACTCATACATAAAACCAAAACAATAAATACATCATGTACCTACAGTGTCAAGCATTGTGCTAAATACTGGGGATACAAAAAGAAGAAAAACACTGTTTTTGTCCTCTAGGAGTTCACAGTCTATTGAGGGAATTGGATTAAAATGTCCAATGAGATCCCCTAGCTACGATTCTCGAGTTCTGAGAGAGAAAAAGAAAGGGTTAACACTGAAATGGTTCTTCTAGCCTTTTTTTTCTTTGATACTTTACTGGTACAGGATTCACCCATAAAATAAGTACTTTATTGGTCTTCAAGAGCATATGTTCTGAAAATGAATAGAACCAGGTTCAGAAATGGTGCCCTGTGGGATGATTGTCCAATTTACCTTTGTGATTGGAAGTTCCTGCTGCTGGGTTTGTTGTTACAAAAATCCTTCTGTCTCCAAACAGGCCTGAGATGAGGAAAAAAAAGAATCTGTCATTTTCTTTCTTATCTATATGACCCCAGATTTCATCCATACAAATCCAATGAGGATAGAATGTTCCTAGTAATAGTAACATTCTTTAGAAAAAGAATAATTTCAATGCTTGATTTTTCTTCTTGTCTACTATTAGCCTAGCCACCTAAGAACCAGGACAGCAGGCATCTCAGAAATGATTATAGTAGTCTCTATTCATTTGTGCCTTTTATTGAAATACTTGCCAGGTAGCAGTAACTCACACAGAACCCCTGTGAGGAAAGAAGAAAATGGCATTTGTCACCAATTTAATTAAATTGATACAAAGAATATGGTTACCATAACTATGTTTTTTAATTTACTTCAATTTAACAAACATTTATAAAGTACTTATTGTGTGTAGACACTATATTTTAGGTGCTGAGGAAACGAAAAAGTTTTGGTCAAGCATAATTCTGGCCCTCTTTGAACTTAACAGTATGGGGAAGATGGGGAATGGACAAGATACAGAATTTCAGAGTTGGAAGAACCTCCTCCCCTCCAAATCTCTTGGTCCAACATTAACTTGAACAAAAGTCCTGTTACGACATATCTGATAAGAGGTCATTTCAACTTTTTCTTGAAGGCTTTCAGAGGGGAGGACCCCTCAGCTTCTAGGATAGGACATATTACTTGGGATCACACATAGTTCAGTAGTTCTTAACCTTTTTGTGTGTCATAGATTCCTTTGGAAGCTCATTGAGCCATTGGATCCAATTTCAGAGTAATGTTTTTACATGCATATGATAAAATATATTGCAAAGCAAATCAATTATACTGAAACACTCTATCCATTTATTTCTCATTCTATCAATTGATATACTTGTAAAGATATCTCTATCTATAACTATCAGAAAAGCTAGATTTGGGAATGAAGTCATGAAGATTCATCTTGAGTTCAAATCTGGTCTCAAACACTTATTTGCTGTGTAAACCTAGGCAAGTCACTCAACACTGTTTGCTTCAGTTCCTCATCTATAAAATGAGCTCGAGGAAGAAATGCCAAGAAAATCCAAAATGAGGTTACAAAGACTGAAAAGTTAAAAAACTCTATCTATAGATATAGAAATATCTATGTCACTAAAGATTTATATGTAGATATCTTTATGTATCATCTTTCTCTATCTCTAAAGATGGTGACTTTTTACAACCATCCCTCACTAGGATATTATACCCTTATCAGCAGGTGCTCTGCCCAAAGGAATGGAAATTTTGATTGCTGAAATCTTGCATGGTATGTTGTAGTTTACAAACTAAATTTCTTTCTTAAGGACCAAGCCTTAAACCTAATTCATTTTGGCTCTTATTGATTGGCCATCAATGGATAACAGCACACCCAACTTGGCCATTGTTTAAACAAGATGGCTCAGTGAATAGAAAGAGCATTTGTTTCTGGTTTTGGCTAGAAACTCTGAGGGTCTTCTTTTTACTTTTTTTTTTGACTAGGTGAAAGAATCTATTCTTTTCCTTATTTCTTACCTAACCTTAATTGTAATGGGTTGAGGCTTGAGTTGATGCACTGAGGTCCCAAGCACGTGAGGCTAAATAGTAATTGGACCATACTCTATTAATATATATGCCTGGAGAAAGAATGGCCCCTGCCCACTCTTTGTGCAAGGCCTGATGTGTTGTATAGGAAATGATGTTTTTGGTGGGTGGAGGCAGGGGAGTGGAAAGGGAAGCAGAAGGAGAGACTGCTGGCTGGCAGCTTGACACAGCTGCTTGCATTGCCATTGCGACGGCCCTTCATCTCCAATCCCCCTCTGCTAACTGGCTTCCTATCGCAGCTGCCCACATTACTATCGCAATCCTTCTTGCCCATATTGCTATCGCAATCCTTATTCACCTCTTCACTTCAATAAAGATGGAAGATTTTCCCCTGAACCTAAATTCCTGATTCGGGCTGATTTTAAATACGTGGTCATCACATTTGGTGCCCAACGTGGGGCTGTTTTTCGTTCCCTGTAGTATATATATTAATAGAGTATGGTCCAATTACTATTTAGCCTCACTTGCTTGGGACCTCAGTGAATCAACTCAAGCCTCAGCCCATTATACTTAATCACATATTGGACATTGCCTCAAATGAACTGAGACCTGGGAAAGTCTTTAGCTTCAAAAGGCCATGGTCTCCCACTACATCTGGGGCTATTTTCAGTCATTGTGATTTATATTTTGCTACTGGTTTCAGATGATTGTGGAGGAGTCTGGTGACTTTGCACAGGCCTCTCTCATTTAAATCTAAATTACTTGCAAGTCATGGCATCAACTTTCTGATGTCATGTGTAGAAAGAAGGACAAACTACAGATAGAGGTAAATCAATGTCATCATACATATATCTATGTACAGTACAATAGTTATCTCTTTGTTTCTCTATCTGTTTTTCTATTAACTCTCTGTCATCCATTTAAACAAATTTACAGAAGGTTTAAGAATCCTAATTGAGTCTAATGGTATTACTTTCAAAAACACAGGGTAGCCCCAAGGAAGATCTTGAGTAGAACTGTAGTTGATAATTCTTTGATTGAGTCCCATTACTCTATTTATGGCTTCCTTCAACAAACTAACAGCTGTGGAGAGCTGAAAGCTCTCATTTGTGACAATGAGTATTTTATTCTGCTACTGCATTGTTATAACAAACCCAAGTACTAGTGCAAAAGAGGATAATAGGAAGAAAAGAAGATTGGAAGATACAGACACTGGTGCTGTGTACACTTTTTTCAAGAGTCAGAAGACAGACAGTATACTACAGGGGAAGGAATATTTGTTTTCTTATCAGAGGACCTGGGTTCAAATAACACTTTTCTCATTTACTGAGTTTGCCATTGCAGTTTTTGAGAATCAATAAAACTCAAGATCGAATTACATGGATATTGGTTAAGTGAGCTTAGACGATTCACAATCTCTCAGTGTTCTAGGCACTTTGCGAAGGCTATATATTTGCCGAAAAATTGCTGATCTGTATTGATGGAGGGGGTTTCTTTGTGGGGAATTCCCTAAACAACTGAAATAATAGATCTGGAGAAAACAACAAAGTTAAGTTACAGACTAAAACAAATAGAAGAAATATATTTATAATCTGATGGTTCTGTCCTGGGTAGACATTTCTCATTTCTTGACTCAATTGAACAATGAAAGCCACAACTGTCCAAGGGACTTTTTTTTTTTTTTAATAGTAATGTGGAGTCTTTTGCTTGATTATTGTTGGTTTGAAATCAGGCAGTCAACTCATCTTTTGTCTGTCTGGACTCAGTAGCTAATAAGAAGCTTTGGCAATAGTGATATCCAAAGTCCCAAGGCATCAACCCTTTTGGAGGAAATGTGAAGACCCTACACTACTTTAGTCTTTTCTGGGGATGTTTGGAAGACATTGAGAGTAAGTGTGGAGAATAGTATATATTGCCTTTTCAGAGCTGTGTTTTATCTGTAGATAAAACAGAACTTATAAGGCTGACAATTTGACACCTCTCCCCAAAACTGTATTTACTTAGAAAATGGAAATCTGGAAATTCTTGGTTATGGAACATCTGAACAAGCACAAATGCTTCTACAACCCATAATTTCCAGTGTAGACCATAGAAAACATGGCTTTGTGGATTAAAGACTTAGATTTCATGCACTGCCAAAAAAAAAATCTAGCAGTCTTATAAATAAAACATAAATTCTCATGCACTATAATTACTGTGGTCAATTATGCTAAACCAAGCACATAGCTTTTCTTCAAACAAACATTTTTATAGGAAAGCGAGACGTTACCCTCACTATTCATTTGTTAGGGATGGGCTAACAACATCTGAATGAGTAAGAACTTACTTCTTTGTCTCCATGTCTGAAAAGTGGTCATGATTTTCTTTAGCTGTCTTAACGGGCAACAAGTGACCATTACAATACATTTTGCAATCAGGACTTATTAAGGCTTTCAGTAAAGATATGGAAGTATAGTTAAATCTGGAAGGCATCCAATCTCACTTCTCATTTTACAGGTAAGAAAATTGAGGCCCAGGATGGGTTAAGTTACTTGCTCAAGGTCACACTGATAACATGTATATCAGAGGCAAGTCTTGATTTCAAGTCTGACTTTCATAGGCTACATGCAAGACAGTAAGGGACAGAGGCAGGACTTCAACCACGGCCTTCTGATTACAAAAGAAAGTGCTTTTTTCCACTGTACCTCATTGTCCCTTTTCTGATGTTTGATGATTATATAGTTCCCATAGCATTTTCTTTGAATCTAGGTCTTTTGACTCTAGGGCTAGTACTATTTCTATCACAACATTAAGAAGTAGTAAGGGGTTGTACAGACTTCAAGAAAAATTATTAAATGTGTGACCTTGGGCAAATCACTTAAACTCCCTGTCTCAGTATCCTTAACTGTAAAATGAGAAGATTAATAATATCTACCTTGAGGATCAAATGAGACAACATTTGAAAACCACTAATCACAGATCTTGCATATGCTGTTGTTGTTCAACGACCCCATTTCGGGATTTTCTGGGCAAGGATACTGGAGTGGTTTTTTGCTTCCTTCTCTATAGATGAACAACTTAAGCAAAAAGGGTTAAGTGACTTGCCTAGGATCACAGAGCTAATAAGTATCTGAGGCTAGACTTGAACTCATGAAGATGAGTCTTCTTGATTTTCAGTCCTGCTCTGCTACATTACCTAGCTGTCTTGTTTGTCATATACTAGGCACTATATAGATGCTTTTCTCTTTATATATTGAAAAGCTGCTTGCTTTGACAACAGGTGATAAATACTGAATTAGTGATATCTATTTATACAATAAGCACTTAATGAGTCAAATAGTAGTCTGAGCCAAAAAAAAAAAAAGGTTTTAGGAATATAGTCCTTGTAGCTCTAGGTCTGGAGTATATAGGTACAATTTCCTATTGATGACAGAGAAGATTCTTTCTGATACAAATTGGTTGTATCCTTTAAGGGACAATAAGATATATGCTGATCTTTAAGTACTGGCTTGGAATATAGAAAGTGTAATTATACTCCCTTGTCTCAAGGAGTAGCTGGAGAGCAGATCTTAGAGAAATTCGGAATCAAAGAGAATCTCAGAGAGATTCAGAGCTGTAGTGACCTCAGGGGCCATTCTCAGTAAGGAAACTTCTGCCAATACAGATCACCATCTGGTCTATAACACATAGTCTTATAGAAAACTGTCTCACTAAGTCTCCATGCAAGTAAAAGGTAGTTAATGTGTTTGTTCAACTAAATTGAAAGAAGTGCCAGTTAGAAGTATTCATTTTCCTTAAAATTTTATTCATTGTTCTTCATTTCCTTTTTTGTTTGCCAATCTTAATGTACCACATTATTTTAAATATAGGCCATGCTCCTAAAAAGGGATCTTCCTTGAAAGGAGAGAAAAATATGAAGATTTATATTGAAAATAATAACACAAAATGACAGTTTAAAACCAAGTCACAAAAGGTAGACTAGAGTCAGACGGTGAAGGACTTTAAATATAAAACAGAGCAGTTTGCTTTTTATCCTAGAGGCAATCAGAAGATTTGGAACTTATAGACTATGATTGCTAGACAGTTGGATGGTTGAGAAGAAGGATATGAAACTATGCTTTGGCCAGAAGTTGCTATCCTGAAGCCAACAGCTGCAGCTCCAGGAATCTTTGAGGGGCAACAACAACTAGCAGGCTTTGAGAGAATGGGAAAAATAGATCAATTAGATATGAGTTAAATTACAGAGTCTACCTTTCTGGTCCCCTTTTAGGAGGCAAAGGCTAATCAAAATTTATTGATAAGCCACACTAGGGTTTATATAAGCTAGACTTTTAAGGGAAAATATCCTAGTGTTTGGCCCAAGATTAACTATTCAGGCAAAAGATCCCTTTGATTGATCCCCTTCCATATCCAAAAGCCACTCGAATCAGGGTTTGTGTCACTTTAAGAACATTTGCATCTGAGGGGCAAGATCCTAAATACTGAGACCTGCAATGAGGAGGTCCAGATGTAAATTGCTAGAACTACTTCAACTCCTAACCTAGTCACTTTCATCTCTCTACAACTACAGCCAAATACTCAAAATGCCTCAATAGTCTATTAAAGGCTAAGAGTCAAATAAGGCAATAACTAATGTACTTTAAGATGCTGTGGTTAATCTAGGACACAAACTATTTTAACATGCAGAAAAAGTATGCAAGTATAGACCAAAGAGATTACAGGCCATAGCCCCAAAAGACAAGCACTGACCCCTGTCAGAACATTGGAATGACTATCAAGGGATGGAATCTTGCTGTGCTAGGTATGGAAACAGGATTTGGAGAGTGAGCCTACTTGAAACCAAATTCCTAAGAGTTGAATATAATTCTGCATTTTCAATAGGGGAAACTACTAAGCTGGTTTGGCCTGTGTATTGGAGCATTTTCTGTGGCTATGTGCTTTTGCAAAATCAAATAGCAAAGCAATGAACTGGTCTCCCAGTGGAAGAGCTAGGAAGCAGTATTTGTTTCAAATATACCACACCAAAAGGGGATGCATATCTCAAGGGTCTCTTAACAGGGCAGCGCCCTTAGGAAATTCTAGGAAAAATGCACTGTTTTTAGCTCTAGTTTAACAGATAAAGGGGATGGGTTAAGAATTATCTTTTTACTTCCTTTTCCCATGAATTGCAAAAAGCTCATTGGCTCAAGATGTCTAAGTTTAAACTGTATCTTCCCCCTTTGATTATCACATTTGTGATCTTTTATCAATTTAGAAGCCTTGAAAAACTGAGATTCTTATTATTTAATTGATAAGGTGATTTTTAGTTTGTCTCTGTCATCTTGAAATTTGGTTATTATTATTTATAGTTTAATATGTTGGTGGAATCTCCATCATACAGAAAGCACATCATTCAAAATGAAGCACTAAGAATTATTCATTGGATCAAATATGCAGTGAATTTAAAGTTTAGAATCCTTGGGAGGAAAGGTATGTTACAAATCACAAAACTGTGATATATGCAGTTCAATGAAAAACAATGAAAATATTTTGTGTATTAGTTGTGCAAGGTACAGTGCTAGTTGCTGGGGGTACAAAGATGGAGTAATCATCTTAAGCCAATCACTTAAGGCTAATTACTTATTGGACTATAACTCTATTAGCATGTTTGGAATTTCTCTTCTCACAGTTAATGCTAGCTCAATGGTTGGGGTTAAGAGAATTGTAAGGAGGAATTAAGGGGTGGAGTGAGAGGAGCCAGAGTCACTTTGGAGGTGGACAAAGAGAAGGGAAGTTGTGGAGAACTTGTCCATCCCCTTCACTTCTCCCCCTAAAGACAGGACTTTTGCTTATCCTGACTCCGGCTGAGTCTGAGGCCTCCAGGGGGCTAATCCAGACTTCACACTATAGCATGGAGGATAAAGTCATAAAGTCAGCTAACAAGTATTTATTGAATGTTTTCTACATGCAAACATTATGTTAGGATCACCTTAATGTTAATGCCTTCTCTCTATTGATTATATTCAATCTATCTCATACCCATCTTTATTGTATATAGTTGTTTGAATATTGTTTTCTCCACTAGAATTTGAGATGTTTGAGAGTAGGGATCATGAACGTGTCATTTTTTTTTTTTTTTTTTGTTAAGTTTATCCTTTTATGCAGTAGCTGGCCTATAATAAATAAAAGTAAATGCTTTCTGACTGACTAGTAGCAGAGAATATATGGAAAAAATGATAAAATCTCTGCCTTCAGGATCTTGCATTTTCCTAGAAGGGATAAAGCATGCTCACAAATAAGTAACTATGGGACATATACTGTATAAGTACAAAATGATTGGGAAGGGACATTATCAATTGTCAGAATCAGAGCAAGTCTCTTGAAGGAGATAATATTTGAAATGAATCTTGTGGTATGAAATTATATTTTAAAAATTGCCCATAAATTCTATAGTTTTTCAGTTCTTTCAAGCATGACAGAGTCCTCTATCAATAGTAGATTTTCCTATGATATAAGTACTAGCAGGTTTGCTAGTGATTGAAACCTACCAGTAGGACTGAGAGGATAGGCAAAGTGTTTGTTTCTTAATACTCCCAGAGACAGAGTCATCTGCTCACTTAATAAATGGGAAATGTGAACCCAGGAAAGATCTGAATTTAATATCAGACACATATTAGCTTTGTGTCTATGGATCACCCAATCTCCCAGTGGCTAGCAGAACTCTTTTTAGAGTTGTCAGTTTGTATCAGAGAAAGGTGATCTAGGAGTTCTACCCACTGATAAAATCATAGATCTGAGTTTATGTTTTAAAAGGAAGAGATTTAAATTCTTTAGAGGTATGCGTGTTAAAATAGTTATTTAAAAATTTTGAAATGAGTGGATTATAACTAGATAGGTAAAAATGAGGGGCAGTTAGGTAGCAAAGTGGATAAAGTGCCAACTCTGGAGTCAGAAAGACTCATCTTTCCAACTTCAAATATGGCCTTAGACACTTACCATTTAACTCTGAATATCATTTAACCCTATTTGACTCAATTTCCTCATCTGCAAAGTTAACTGGAGAAGGAAATGGCAAACCACTCTAGTGTTGCTAAGAAAACCCCAAATGAAGTCATAAAGAATCAGACAGGATTGAAATGATAGAACAAAAATAAAATGTAAAAATGAAAGATAGGAAAGTAATAGTATAAAATAATAGGTCTGGGAATTCAAGAGACCTGAACGTAGCTAGTCTGCTACTGGTTCTCTGAGTAATGATGAGCCTGTCTTAATTACTTTAACTGTAAAATTTGGAGGCAGTCCTGGATATCCTCTGAGGTACCTTGTGGCTCTGAAGTTTCAGGATTCTAAGAACAGTTTTAAATCTCAGGTCCCAAATTGAATGAATATTTTTCTCTCTGCTGGTTTCTCCCTGGCAACATTTACTATTCTTTTTCCATCTGAGTGGTTTCAAGTCATGATTACACCTAGAGAAAGGTAGAAGAAATATTTAAAAAAATGAGAAGCCCACTCTCATTTTTTTCTGGAAAGATGAAGGCCGTTTTTCATCATCCAAATACAACAGAACACTGTAAATTTCAAAAAATCTGATTCCCTTAGACACTCCCAGGCTAACTGAGTCAGAGGCCTGGATCACTTTGTCATGTAGGTGAGAGGGGAATCACAATTTTAAACAGTACTTTGCCAGGGTAATCCTCTTGAGAGATCCAGGATCTAAGAAAGCAACTTTAACCAGGAAACTGAAAGAACTACTATTTGTTTGTATAAACGTATTAGTCTGTCCTGACCTCTGCATTTTCAGAAAGGCAGCATAACATAATAGGTCTAGAGTCATATCCTTCCACAGGGCCTAATTAGCCTTTTCAATTTAGGGCAGTTCTTTAATTTCTCTGAGCCTATTTGCTTACCTGTAAAATCAGTCATTTCACTTATATCTGACTATTTGTATGACCCAATTTGGGGTTTTCTTGGCAGAAATACTGCAGTGGTTTGCTATTTCCTTCCACAGCTCATATTACAGATGAGAAAACTGAGGCAAACGGAGTTAAGTAACTTGCTCAGGATCTCAGTCTGTTTCTAGTGAGTGTCTGAGCCATATTTGAACTTAGGAAAATGAATCAGTCAGGTCCAGAACAATACTCACTTCTCCACTTAGGTACTCCTACCTGTAAAGTAGAAATAGTCAAGATTACTCGCATCACAGGATTGTCGATGAAATGAGACAACGCAGGCAAAGTGTTTTGCAAAACTTCAAGAGCTACATAAATATGAACTGTAACTATTATATTTAGAGAGTCTCAAAGAAATATCAAAATAAAAGAGGTTTGGTTTAGGTTTGGCCTAGCTAGTGAACTAGGACATGGGGACTAGGATCTTACACAAGGCAGCTCGGTTGTCACTATTTGCTGTCATTTTCAGGAGCAAAGTAGGGCAAAATAAGTGGTTACTTAAAATATAAGCTTTGGGTACTTCTGCAACTAGCATGCTTAAGGAAAAACTATGGAAGAAAGTAGAAAAGGAGTGATAAGAGAGAGGAAGAGGGAGAGAACACGAAGAAAGGAGGTAGAAAGGATGAGAAAAGAACAAAAGAAGAGCAAAAAGGAACATTACCAAAGCACTCACAAGTCTTTTAAATTTCTCAAAGTTTAGGCCTCCCTCACTCCAAAATCTTCTTTCCAAAAATGTCAAGTTCTTCTGATTCAAAAAGAATGTAGTATATTTACAGTATTTTAAGAGAGTTCCACAGTTGCCAATGAATTTTGCTGTTATATATTATATTCACTTAAACTCAAAACACTAAGCTTCCATGAGGGCTTATTTGCAAATCATTATTTAGCTTTTTAAGGACTAAGTATATATATATATATATATATCTTTGCTCTACTCAGGTGAATGGAAACCATTTTCCTTTGTTTTCTTCCTATATTCTTAAACTTTTGTATATATCCCATGAATTCCTTTCACAATCTGGTAAAGCCTCAAATGAAAACCTCAAAATAATGTTTTAAAGACAAAATAGATAGGATTACAAAGGGAACCAATTATAATAAAACATAGTTTTTTTGAAAGGTCATAAATTTTAAGTTAAGAATTTCTATAGATAAAAGAAGAAAAATATAAGAGGGAAAACCAGGGAGTTTGTAAAAGATTATAAAATGAGAGTTGGAAAGACCTTTAGGAGTTATCTAGACTGATCCATTGTCAGATATCTTGCCATTAACTATGACATTAAGGTAAAAAGTGATAATATAAGTAAGGATAACTAAAGAAGGCTCTTCCTTGAACTGTCTAGGGGACTTCATTTCAATTTAGCAAATATTAAACCAGCATTTCCTAAGTGTATGACACTGTGCTACTTAAATGGGTTAAAAAAAACAAAAAATGGACCACATTTCTTTCAAGGAAGTTATATTCAAATGAGATATTACCTTATGTGTACAGATAAGTTAAAATAAGATAATTGAAAGAGGGAGACAGAATTAATGAGTCTGGACAAATAGAGTTTTGTATTGGGGGTGGCAGGATCCTAAGAGACTTAAATGAAGACAGAAAATATTCTACGTATATTTGAATGATTGATATGATAAGGTATTAAGATCTGGGATAGGTTATGAAGCTTGGAAAGTCATTAATGGTCTAGTGAGATTGGAATGGACAGTATATGAAGAGGAGAGATATGAAATAAATTCTTAAGAGCTCTTCCAAGTGTAAGGCAGCAGAAATAGGAAGACAATACTGTATATACAATGATTACAGCAATGTAAATTTAAAAAATAACAAAGCAATCAAAACTGAAATTTATGAAACTATAAAAGCCAAGCTTTACCCAGAAAAAGTGATATGAGAAAGTGCCTCTCTACTTTCTTTGAATATGTGGGGGTATTATGGTTGAATAATACTGTATGTAGATAATGCCAGACTTTTTTTTTTTTAATGTATTGAATTATACATTATATAAATGCATATCTATATATATAGTATGTAAATAAATATATATATAATGTATTTAATGTATCTAGTTTTTCTGAGCTTCTTTTTCTCTATTTTTATTCTTTGTTATAAGAAATGGTTCTCAGAGAGGGAGAGGGACACACTAAGAAATGAGGAAGATATAAAAACAAAAGATATCAGTAACATTTGTTTTAACAAAAATGTTTTCAAACATCAAATGTTATTTCTTGCCACCTTTTCTGTTCACCTCAGTTGCTAATATTTTTCAAAATTATTCTTACAAATCAACTTGTATGTTTACATATTGTTTTACTGTAAAGAATATATAATCTTTTAGAACAGGAATTATTTCATCCCTTTCTTTGTGTTTCTAATACTGAGCACAGTGTTGGGCACATAATAGGTACTTAAGAAATGATTGATTTAAAAATTTGGAAAAATACACTGTAGTTATATTGTAAAAGACTTCTCCTTACCAGAGAGCCTTAGTATTTTTTTTTCATTTTTGTGCATTACATTATATGGGTACTGAGGTCCCTTCTAACTTTCAAATTCTGTTACCTTATGGTTTCAAAGGTTATATACTAATTGCTGTACATTTTCCATAAAATGGCAAGTGTTTTTTATATCTTAAGTTGCCTGAAAAATTTGGGAATAAATCTAGTTTTAGGTAAAACGTTGATTCCCTGAAGAACAGAGCAGCAGACACATCCCTTCTTAAATATCCAAAATCTCAACTATTTGACTCCTCTACTTTTAAAACAGATAATACATAAAAATCAAATTTGCTTCTAAAATTTACTTTTTTTCAATTCATTTATATGTACATGGAAAGGCAGCTTGGTGTTGAAAGTATGTTGGATCTGAAATCGGTGGACTTGAGTTCAAATCCTAGCTCTGACAAATTACTGTGTAATCTTGATGAAATCATTTTTTCTTCTTGTACCTCACTTTCTTTATCCATAAAATGAGGTTAAAAAATACTGTTTACTTTTTAAGGTTATTCTGTGAAAAAAATTCTTTAAAAATCTAAGGTTTATGCAAACATGAAATGTTATTAATTTAATGTTTTCTCCAGTTGATCTTAAGCTGTCTTTTGACTAATAATAAATGATGAATAGTTTTCAATCATACTTAATTTAGAGATCTGGGAAATGTCTGCATAATTCTCTTTGGTCATAGCCCTATGCTTATTGGATTTTTTTTCTTATTATTTAGTATTTTTCTCCTAATTACATGACAAGAAAAATTTTCAGCATTCATTTTCCCCAAGATTTGGAGTTCCTAATTTTTCTCCTTGCCTTCCCTTCTTTAGAAGATGGTAGGCAGGGACACTAGGTGGCATAGTGGATAAGGCATCAGCCCTGAAGTTAGGAGGTCCTGAGTTCAAATTTGACCTCAGACACTTAACACTTCCTAGCTGTGTGACCCTGGGCAAGTCACTTAACCTCAGTTGCCTCAGCAAAAATAAAAAATAAAAAAAAGGAGATGGTAGGCAGTTTGACATAATTTATACATATGTTATCATGTAAAACATTTCCATATTAATTACAGTTATAAAAGAAGAAAGATCAAAAGGGGGAAAATATAAGAAAGAATAAGATAAGCTTCCATCTACATTCAGAGTCCCTCAGTTCTTTATTGGAGAAGTCCTTTATACTTGGGTCATTGTGATGCTGAGAAGAGCTCAGTCACTCATAGTTGATCAGCATATTATGTTATTGATACTATGTACAATATTTTCCTGTTTTGCTCATTTCACTTTGTCCAGGTTTTCCTTGAAATCTATCTATTTATCATTTTTTATTGCACAATAGTATTCCATTGCTTTCATATACCAAAAAAGTCACTGATCCCTCTTCCTCTCTGGGACCTCTGTCTACAGGGCCAGAAGGTAGGGTCTTAGGCCCAGGTTTCAGGAAGTCACAGGATCTCAAGGCCCAAAGGTCTTGAGGGCAAGAAAGGCCTAGGTCTAAGCTTCAGGAAGTGACGAGAAGTGATGTGACTCACAGGAAGCAGACAACATTGGCGACCATTGGTCAATCATGGTTACTTCCTTTTTAGTCCATCCAACGAAAAGACTCGAGTCTTTGCTATTTAACCAACTTTTCTTTTTCTTTTTCTTTTTTTTTTTCTTTTTTTCTTTTTTATTTATTTACTTTTTTAAATAATTTTTTATTGATAGAACGTATGCCAGGGTAATTTTTTACAGCATTATCCCTTGCATTCATTTCTGTTCCGATTTTTCCCCTCCCTCCCTCCACTCCTTCCCCCAAGATGGCAAGAGTCCTTTACATGTTGAATGGGTTACAGTATATCCTAGATACAATATATGTGTGCAGAACCGAACAGTTCTCTTGTTGCACAGGGAGTTGAATTCAGAAGGTATAAATAACCTGGGAGGAAAAACATAAATGCAAGCAGTTTATATTCATTTCCAGTGTTCTTTCTCTGGGTGTAGCTGCTTCTGTCCATCTTTGATCTGAATTAACTCTCTTTATCAAAGAGGTCCACTTCCATCAGAATACATCCTCAAACAGTATCATTGTTGAGGTATATAATGATCTCCTGGTTCTGCTCATTTCACTCAGCATCAGTTCATGTAAGTCTCGCCAATCCTCTCTATATTCATCCTGCTGGTCATTCCTTACAGAACAATAATATTCCATAACATTCATACACCACAATTTACTCAACCATTCTCCAATTGATGGACATCCTTTCATTTTCCAGCTTCTAGCCACTACAAACAGGGCTGCCACAAACATTTTGGCACATACAGGTCCCTTTCCTTTCTTTAGTATCTCTTTGGGGTATAAGCCCAGTAGAAACACTGCTGGATCAAAGGGTATGCACAGCTTGATAACTTTTTGATCATAGTTCCAAATTGCTCTCCAGAATGGCTGTATGTGTTCACAATTCCACCAACAATGTATCAATGTCCCTTTAACCAACTTTTCTATTTCCGGCTAGTTTGCCAGGTGGAGCACCTGTTGGGAGCTGGGATGCTTCCTGGGTGTGCTGGGCCTCTCCCTGCAGGGACTGAATAAATGCTTTCTCTTTGTACCTGAAGATGTTTCTGATAAATTAATCTGGGGAAGGGATTCTAGCACCCATCCCACCCACAGAGAACTGAATCATGAAATGATTGAAACAAAAATCTTTCTTTAATGGAAAGAAACATATCACAGTTATAGATTATATTTCTAGAGCTAAAAAGAACTCAGAATCTATCTAATTTGAATTCCTCATTTTTTATTTTATCCCCATCAAGGGTCTAAGTTCACATAAGTAGTAAATACAATTTAGAGATAGATTTCAGCTTGTGCCCTCTGGCTCCCTAACTTTTTCCCACATTGCTTTCTTAAGGAAATACAAGTTTAGCCAAGCCAACTTATATCATGTCAGTGAGCCTGAAAAAATGGAGTCTCTTTCTGTGCTTTTCGAAATCAGTGTAACATCTTGGCTTTGTCATTCAAGACATACTTTCAGCAATGGACAAATCGGGGTAAAATCAAATCTACCCCTGGCCCACAATGTGGATATACACTGGGTTTCTGGTTCAACATAATTTCAACACAAGATAGTAGGTACATACATACTTTTCCTAATTTGGCTTGGTTTAATAGTGATTTGGTGTGATAAAAAGTTAAGATTGCTGTCCCAGGATCCAGGGCGCATCTGCCAGGAGGAATGTGCTAATATCAACAACCTGGGATCGTCATTGCTGGGCTTTGGAATGCAGTGACTCAACTACCTAAATCGGTCTGAATAATTGAGGTTAGCCTGACATCTGTGGTTTTCCTGTATTTTCCTAGCAGAAGCACCACCTAATGGTGGATCTTTAGGCGTATCTTCAGAGACTTTAGATCCTGTCCAGCCTTTGAAAAACAGGAATCTTGTCTCTTGCTGCTAGTCAACAATAGGCTGGCAATGGCCTTTGTCTTTTACTTAGTTCCTTCTTCTCACAATAATGTATTTAGTGGAAGAAATAAAGTCCTGGAGGTAGAATCTGGAAAGTTAGTTAGAAGCTCCAAGGCAGGCCGGTGGCTGCTGTGGCTGCTGCTGCGGAACTGAGGTCAAAATTCCCTCCTAGCCCATTCTCTTTGTGCACTATTTACTCCATGAGTGTCTGGAAGTGACATGAAATTGCTACTTATCCATACCGAGAGTCTCCATTCTATAGTATTCACTATAGAGTCTTGATTACACATTTGTTTCAATTAAAATCCTACAGATATTGATGCTTTTTATCTTCTTTCTTACATGCAGAGTAAACTAAAAAGACTGTTTATAACTCGAGAATGGCATCGGTCAGTAGCATACCATGGAATTCTCAGACTCACCATGCAGAAAATGTTCCAGTCTATCCTCTACCCTCTCTTGGGGATACTCTGCCCTGTGTCTGACTTTTCACTCTTTCACCATCATCCATAAATCATGATGAATGTAAAGTCTCATCTCTCCTTGGGTTAGACCTGACACAAGCCACTGCTTTTTCTGTCACATTGATTTTTCTGTCCTTATAGACTCAAATCCTGGTAGAGCAGACTCTAACACAGGATTGAGTCTTCCCACTAGAAAGTTTTGCAATCTTATTTACAGCTGGAATCTAGCTTGGCAGGGAAGGCCAGAAGGGAACTGCAGTCTTGCACTGCTGAAGCATGCATTTAGTCATGTTTATCCAAGCTGAGATTATGATTCCCTAGCTGTCCCCAAACATAAGCATTTGGAAATGCAAATCCTCTAGAATCTAGGTATTTGGAGGATGAGTGGCTAAACTGGTGGGGGTGAGGTATATTGTAATTTCCTAGGTATATTGGTTTTAAAAGTGGATTCTCAAAATAACTTTACAAATGATCTTTTCAAATGATTTCTTGTTCCAGTGACCATGATTTAATCTTCAAAGCAAACAAGGTAATCTTTTCAAATAAACATTCTCAAGGATGTTTAGAAAGAATCCCAAAGCTCAAAAGCTAGTCCTCTCATGTATAAACCTTGAGATATATCCAAACTATGGTATTCTGGACTGTAGGAGTATACTTGTAATAAACACAAATATTTGTAAGCATTGGAATTTTTCATATGTAGAAGAAATAAAAAAAAGCCTGCAAACAAAATGAGTGTAAAAAGAAGTTACTCAAATTTTTATTTTTCAGTCTAATGGGGGTTGGAAGAGAAATGTGGGGTGGTCCTAGTTTTAATTCAGGCTTGCCAAACTTTTTAAAGTTAGATATTAAATATCCTCCCATGTTAAATACCTTACCCTTAGGGTCATAGTTTTAAAACTGCAAGAGACCTTTGAGATAATCAAATCTGACTTCTCATTTTAAAGAGAAAGGTAATTGAGTATTGTTTTTCTTGTAATTACAGCATCATTAATAAATATCTAAGCACCCACAAAGTCTACTGTGCCCGTAGAAATCTAGGCTTCCATAGGAGAAACCATATTCCATGCTTCCTTGTCTAATCAGTGCCCTTCCTTTCAAGATCCCTGACTCACCAGATCAGATAAAGGAGTTGGTATAGTCTCAGCTTCCTATTACTCTTTCCATAATTCCTCTTTTTTGGCCACCATTCCTGAGAGTCATATCTTTATTTCAGATTTGTTTTTATGCCCACATCCTTGGATCCTTGTTGCTTTCATCTCCTGTCTTCTGTTATTCTCCATCTTCCCCCCCCCCCCCCCGCCATAATATTCATTATCTAATTCGCAATTTATTTTTCCTATCCCAATATTCATTATTGGTTAATTTACTCTTCTCATTGAATACCTTGACTTTCTACTTCATCAACAATTTTTACTCACAGCACTTTCATCTTCACTTTATTTAAATTAATTATGTAGTTATCACCACTTAGTCCTTGCCCTAACTCACAATGTTCCATATCTATGAAAGTGAATTTTGAAATCTTTTCCCTCTTTCCATCTTCCTTTTTTTCATTATTCCTCTGAACTTACTCTTTTTTGTTATTTGACCTGGTCCAGTCTTTGCTTTTCTCTGTGTTCTGCTGCTCATCAATATTGTTCTGATCTTACCTTTCTCCCTTCTCAGACTGGACCTTATAGTTAAACTATTTATCAAGGAACCAAGCTTCACATTTAAATGCTTACTTGTTCTCCTACTAAATGCTCTGCCAGTTATGAATTCTAGGATACTCCTCTTGTGGTTAAGTTGTTTTTCAGTTGTATCTAACTCTTAATGACTCCATTTAGGGTTTTCTTGGCAAAGAAACTTGTTGGGTTTTTTTAATTGGGATTCTTGTTAAGACACAATTGTGTCTTGTTAAGACACAATTAAGACACAAATTAAAAAATGATGGCCTCTGAAGTCTTTTCCAACTCTGAGATTTTGTAATATTGATCCTATGATGTTAAAAGCATTCATATTCAAACAGATAATTCATATTAGCCCCCATTCTGGTGACCAAGAGCCATTCCTTTTTAATGGAAAGCAAGTGGTATAAATTAAGAAAGTAATATATATCCAACATACTCAACATTTTTCTTTGAGGTCAAAGTCAATCAGTTAAGAGTTATTTGATGGCCAATCTGATCTCAGAAACTTTTATAAATGTTTAAAATGGGGAATAAAATATAGTTATAAATAAAGGGAATAAGAATTGCTTCCCTTCTCCCATTGCCCCATCCCCCGCTGCCCCAACTCTGTTGCCAAATGGAATTGGATTCCAGAGACTTTTTATGTCATTGGGAATCTGGGGAAGAGGAAGAGTTGACCAGGACATCCCTAACCAATTGACTTTTCCCCAGACCACTTAATTAAAGCATATATTAGGGACAGATAACAGAGAAAACAGTATTTTTAAAAATATTGAATGAAGTATAAAGAAGATCTATAGTCAAGCTAGATGGAATTAGATGATAGATAGCCATTGATTCTGTAAAAAAAAACAAAAGACAAAAAACATCAATTCTACTGATCTTTAAAAAAAGTATCTAAGCACCAGGTTAAGGCAACTGTAAGGGGTATGATCTCTGGCATCAGAGAAGAGAGAACAATGAAAGACTGAATTTCTGTTTTCTTCTCCCTACAAGTGACCATGGTAAATTATGATAAAGTTTATTTAGGAAGGAGCAAGTCAAGAGAATTGAAGTAGGAGGCAATTTTGTAGAATGTGACCATTGGTAGTAGAGAAGAGAGCCAGCTAGAGTGCAGGCATAAACTATATGAGTTCCAACAAGTTTTTCTCTTTACTAGTGGTCTACGTATGTGATTATTTTTTCCCCTGACATTGCATATTTGTGGGACAGTGAACCTCAGATTTATGAGGAGAAGATCTTTTTAACATTTTTTCTTATATCTCAACAAATGTCTTTGTTTTACCCTAATTGTATCTAATAATTGCCTATTAAAGGGAAGTACAGTGATAGTTTTAGTAGTATAGATCCATAGAGTACCTTGAATCCTTGGTAGCACTGGCATCCTCCAGCCCCCAAAAGGAGATAATTAGAAAAAGCTTTGAAAATTGGGTAACCTAGAGGGGTAACTATATCTCACAGTTATACTTTACTTTTTAAAAGACTGAATAATTATAGGAGTTAAAAAAGAGGAAGTTTTCACTTTCTTTGTTATAGTGAGCCATGCTTTACAGAAGGTAAAAATCATTGAAAATTTTTGCACATACTAAATGATCATTTAAATTCATAAGAAAAATGATACTTCAAGGAGATTTTCATTGACTATTTTTGATAAGCACATTCTAATATACTTCTTTCATAACTTCTTTTTTTTATGTTTAGTTTTCTTAAAGCAAGGGACACATATTATCATTATAAAAGTTGAGGAAACATCAGTAAAGTTTACTTGACCCTAGGAAGTTTACTGACTTTCATATAAATTTTGACAGAGGCTGTTTATTCTAACCAATTCAGTTTGTATCTAGCAAGTCCCCATTTTGGAAGCTAATTGTATGGATAGAATCACATTTTAAGCCTCAAGCTTTACAATTGGAAATAACCCCAAGGTTAATAAAAGTTTGTCAAATTTAATTGTTTCAACATTTTCAAAATTATGTCTTTTATGTAAATATTTTGGCCATACTTTCAACTTCTACTCCAAGGAACTCTAAAATTTTTGTGTTATGAATGCCTTTGGCAATCTGGTGAAATCTATGGGCTCCTTGTCAGAATAATAATTTTAAAATCAAAAAATAAAATATAAGAGATTATAAATTATATTGATTATATTGATCAATTATATTGATATAAGGAATAATTTGTTTAGAGAAGAAAAAAGCTTAATTCATCCAAATAGGTGAACTCCCTAAAATCTAGCCATTGACCATTCCCTTCCTCCCCTCCCAGACTGGTTAAAAATTCTTGGTCTCCTTTAGAAAGGCTCCTTTAGTTTGGTTCTTAACTAGAACTTCTGACTGCCAACTTATTTTTTTTCCCTCACTTTGTATTCCTATTATTGAATATAATAACTAAATTTCAGTTTTGGAGAAAAACTTACTACTTTTCTCCTAACTTCAGATCAGTTTTATGATACCAAGACTGAACAGGCATGTAGGTATTTGAACAAGGAATTCCCTGATTAACTACTTCAGGTTTAAGGGAAGTGAGCCTTTGTTTCTATAACTATCTACTGAATAATCTTTCTATAGTATCTCCTTCCATCAAGGACTTTAATTCAATGTTTTTAGTCCTTTCACTGAGTGAAATCAGATATTGCAGGCATATCATAAATATCTGTTTTCTGCAAACAGCAAACCTTTCCCAAAGTTTATCAGAATATTTAGAATTTGTCTGTTCCAAGAATGCAATCTTATATTTATTTAAGCTCAACCTTTTGGTCTCAAGACCGCTTTACATTCTTAAAAATCCTTGAAGATCTTGAAAAACTTTAGTTTATTTGGGTTACAGATGCTGAGATTTATCATATTAGAAGTTAAAACATCTAATTAAAATGTTTATTTATTATTCCTTCCATATTAATATAACAATGAAAAATATTGATATTTCCAAGATAAATCTAATAAGAAGAATGGCATTGTTTTGCATATTTTGGCAAATTTCTTTAATATCTGGCTTAAAAGTAGATAGCTAAATTCTCTTATCTGGTTCTACATTCAGTTGGTTCCAATATGTTGCTTTGGTTTCAGTGTGTGAGGAAAATCTGACCTCACAGATATGTATCTAAGAAAAGGAAGGGTAGTTTAATAGGCAAATAACATGTTAGTTTATTATAAAAATAGTTTTGATTTCATGGGCCTCCTATAAAAGTTTTAGAGACCCCAGGGGCCTTGAGACCACACTTTGAGAACTGCCAATATAATCAATTGTAGGCATCCTGTAACACTTCCTGAATATAGCAGAAAAGCCAATGTAGCAAACTATGGACTGCTTAATCTGTTTCATGTATGTAATGATTGGAATTCAGGTTAGAAAGTCAGCTTGGAGGAAATTCTCTAGAAGGAAAAATCACAACTGAGTTGTTTACTTCTGACAGTATAGTTTTCTTGGGACAAAAATATTGGGTCACCCTCAAGTAATTTTATTTAATTCTTTTGATTTCAAAGAAGGAAGAACATGTTTCAAGAGAGAAAGTTGCAGCATATAATGCAAGTGATTTATTATGGCACTAAAATATAGAGAAGAATCTACTCATTTTTCGCAAAATGGAAGTTTTTCTTATCTTAAAATCTGAGCTGGAAAGTAATTTTTTTTTTAAAGAAATGAACCCCAAAGTCTTTGGGATATATAGAGAGCACATGAGAAAGATTCCTAGATTAGCTTTTGTAATGAATGGTGCTTCCCTTTGATGCTTCCTAAAATGGAGAAAGCCACAGGACTGGGCTTTGAGTCAGAACTCAGCATGGTGCTCCATCTGGAACAGGCTCTGAAGTGTCATGTCAGAAGTACACAACCCATGAATGGTTCATCCAAAGCTACAAAGATGAATCTAGAGATTTCCTCCTGTAGCTATTGGGTAAAATATCGATAATCCTCACTGATATAGATCATTTTTTAAACTATAATTTTCATGGTTTGCTATTTGATCACTTTTAGTTGTGCTTTTTCTAAGTAGATGAAAAAAACCCCTGTTTTCATCTGGATCAACAGCATTTATGCAGAACCAATGCAGCCCCTTTCTTCCTAAGAAAATTAAGATCAGACCATCTGGCTCCATAAGTAGAGAGACCACATAGTGGTTACATTCTAAAAATTATTTTTGATTTGAGAAATTTTCATAAGCATTTGCTACTCTCTTCAGATCAGAAATTCTTTAACCTTTTCTGTCAGCAAATTCTTCACAGAATAATATTTTAAAATATAATACATATGTATATATACATATACATGCACATATGATTGCAAAGGAAACCAATTATACTGAAATATAATTTTTGAAATACAATACAAAAATTTTAAAATATAAACAGATTCATAGATGTTAGATTAAGAACTTCTGCTTTAAACCTAACCTCTTGTTAAACATAACTCAGAGTGTAAATATTAAGGAGTATTTTATTTTAGTGTATTTTAGTATATTTTATTGAATTTTATATTTTCACAACCTGAAGGGAAACAGAGGTGTTGGGACTGGGATGGATCACTTGGGATATCGAATTTTCCCTGAGTATGATTCCTGACAATTATGAGGTTCACACAAAATATTTACATCAAAGAAGCAAATCCATGAAGTGGGATCAGTGAACAAAAGATACATTTGAGAGGGCAGGTTGATGGTATCCCAGTGCTATATTTATTTGCCTTTCTCTAGCTATGCTTGAAATCTTAGCTGAAGCTTTGCTTTAATTAAAAACATTCTTATAAGGACACATCCAGAAAAAAGGAAAGGTCATGGCATGAAAGGTGGGGAGAAAAAACTTAGAGAGCATTGGAAGTAAAGACTTGAAAGTTCCTCCAAATAACAACTTGTGTGGTACCTCCTTACTCTTTCCAAGTCAGTCTGTTTTTAAAAAAAATTGACTCTCTTCCTCTGTATGGAAAAACAACAAAACAACAATAAACAACAGCTCAAAACATCAGATGAGTGTGAAAAATGGGGCATGGACACAAACCAGCAAGGCAGCTGTGGAGATTATTGATTTCAAAGATGCTATTTGACCCTTAAATCATTCGCATACTTTAAAACTTTCATAAAGAAACATTTGGCACATTCTTTATATATTTTCCCTATTTTGCACATGTCCAAATTTATGCCATAAAGTAAATTGTCAACTAAGTATAAAAAGTATTGCATTTTAGATTGGTGATAATGTTCTTTCATGGCTGAGTCAGTGGGTCGGGGAATGTTGCTATAAAGGTCAAAGTCAAAGTTAACTTTGCTTTGTTTTATAACTAAAGAATGCAAAAATGACTCCACTTAACTATATTGCAAATGGATGTCATTGCTTTCAAGGGAAATTGATAAGAAAATTAAAATGGGTGAGCACAGATTAATCATTTGTAAAATGGATCAGGGTTACTACCCTGCTTTAATTTATTTTTTCTAGTGTAGCTTTGGGCACAAGCGTTCCAATGCAACCAAAATAGATAATCATTGAAGAAAGATCCATGATATGAGACTTCTTGTATACCTTTTCATTGAATTTAAGATTATATCAGGCAGGGAAAGATTGGGAAGAAGATAATAGTTGTTATAGAGAAGAATGAATAGCTGCATGAGGAGGAAGAACAGGTAGGCAATGATAACACAAAGATAAGCACTCACTTGAAAAGAGAATAGGTACTACATACTGGTAACTTCATGGAGAAGGGACAGCAGAAAGAACCAGAACTGAAGTTAAGAGGGAATCCCACATTGAGATGTTAGCATTGCCTTAGCCTGCTTCCCTGATGCTCAGAAGAAAGTCAAGAGACAGATGGCATACTAACATAATCTTCAACACAGGTGCTATGAGTCTAAACTGATTATAAATTCCTGCCACTGTGGTGAGGAAGCAGAAGGCTTAAAGGGAAATTAAGTATTGCCCACTGAGTTGTATTGAGGTGGGGAGAACACCTAATCTTTGTATGGGTGCAGAAAATCTTTATGACCCTCCTCAAATCTGTATCATTTATTTTGCTACTCTGTCTTAATTAAATGCCTTTTTACATTTGAAATCATGATCTTTTATGTGTAGCCTAACATACAAATACACTAGCAAGGGCTTAAGCTGAGAGTTGAAAAGTTGACACACTGAAAAAGAACTTGAATCAAGGAAGCAGTGAAGTATCCTAGAATTGTTTCAGAATATACAGTGATCCAGATAGAGCTGTTTTCTTTTCTAGCATTTTTCATTCTTCCAATATTTGAGTCTTTTCATTGATTGAATCCAAAATTTCTGGAGGCAATAATAAGAAAGTCTCAATTCTTTTAGGGTTTATCAAACTGTAATTATCTTTGAATTTGGGCATGATGATGAATTTCTAAGTATCTGCCAACTAAATTCAGAGAAACTTATTACTATACAGCCGATCACCAGATGTTGAATATTTTTGGTCACACAACTATGAAACAATCTTCTAAAGTATAGAAAAATTAAGATCTTTGTTGATAGAAAGAATATCTATATTAGTGAAATAACAGATCTTTTGAAGTATATATTATGTGTATATATTTGTAAACATACACACATGTAACATGTTATAGATGTATATATTATACTATACATACATACTATATATGTATATAGATATATGCTATTTATACATGTCATAATAGTATATATCGTACACACACACACACACACACACACACATACACACACACACATCCAAATACACACACACTTTAAAAGTTAATATTAGTATGTCAGTATAAAATGGAAATGCCATTAGTGGTATTGATAAGTACTGAAGAAGGCTAAGGGAAGGAAAGATGATTTTAAGATGGAGAAGTCATGGAAGAAATCATGGAAGTGAGACTTGAATGAGAACTTAGAAGAAAGGAAGGGTATCATTTCATGTAAGGCAGTGATATTAGCATAGTTGGGAAAGTACAAATTGCATTCAGAGGATATCAGGTAAATCAGTTTTATAGTGATATAAGACAGCTAGATGAAACTATGAATAGAGTGCCAGGTTTTTGGGGTCAGGAAGACTCATTTTTGTGCCTTTAAAACTGGCCTCAGACGTTTATGATCATGGGCAAGTCACTTAACCCTTTTTGCCTCAGTTTCCTCATCTGTAAAATAAGCTGGAGAAAGACATAGCAAACCATTTTGGTAGCTTTGCAAAATAAAACACAAAACCGAAATAGATCCATGAAGAGTTGGACATGGCTGAATATGACTAAACAACAATAATAACAAAAGAATTAACAAGAGAAAAACATGAAAAATAGGTGTCAGATTGTGGAGGACTTTGAGTGTTGTGAAAAGAATGTAGAAGGAGCAGCTAAGTGGCTTAGTGGATAGAGCTCTAGCCCTGAAGTAAGGAAAACCTGAGTTTAAATCTGGTCTCAGACACCTAATACTTCCTAGCTTTGTGATCCTGGCCAAATCACTTAACCCCAATTGCCACAGGGGGAAAAAAGAGTTTGAATTTATCTTCTAGTTACAGGGGAACTTCTCCTAAAAGGGATAGTGTCCTAATGAAAGCAGTGTTAGGGAAAAATTACTTTAATGGTTGTAAGGATGGATTGGATGAGGATGAGATAAAGGGAGACCAATTAAAAGTATTATACATTAATTCAGATGGGAAATGCTGAGGACCTTCTAAGAATTAGTGGCAGAATGAAACTGAAAGGAAAGATACATACACATTAATAAGGAAGAATGAACAGGTTTCAGTAAAAGATTACATGAAGATGAAAGACAGAGTGAGATTGAGAAAGATGACTTGAAAATATCAGGTCTGGGTGACTGAAAGAATGATGAATGGAAATTAACATGTCAGAGAGGCAAGACAGTCTTGGAGAACTAAATTAGGTTTTAGACAGTTTTAAGCTAAGGTGACAGTGAGACATAGAAATGGCAAGACCTAGCATTCAATTTAAAATGTAGGACCAGAACTCAGGTAACAGATTAGATTTTAATATATAGACTGATAGAACTTAGAGTTGAAAAGTATAAGGTACAATATAAATATAAAATATCCAGTATTTTATAAGATTATCTTAAAACATCAATCAAATATTTTTTCAATGAAGGATTTTTTTGATTGGAGCTTTTCAAGTGTCTGCTTTTTTCTATTGTTTTAAATAATTTCTTTTAGCACTTTTCTAGGAATTCTATCTTAATTTTTCTATTTGATAAAACTATATAAACAACATAATGGATTAGTGGATAGATGATTAGCCTTAGAATCAGGAAGACCTGGATTCAAGTTTTGTCTCTAAAGGGTAGGGCCATGGATAAGTCACTTGACTATTTAATGCTCCTAGGCAACTCTCCAAGATTGTAAATTTTATATCTATCTATCTATCTATCTATCTATCTATCTAGATATGTATATATATCTATGTGTATAGATACCTATATCTCTATATAGATATAAACATATCTATACATACATATCTACATATATATATCTTTATATATATATATATAGATATTAATTGACCAGGGTTATCACATCAAGAATTCCTCACATCTATAAAATCAACATTGTGATTCTGTGCCCTCCCTGCCCGCTGATGCCTTGTCAACCCCCCTACACCTCCCTCTGTTTACTGCTCCCTACTCTCCTTATAATGTATCTTTGAGCTTAGTTTTCTTTTCTTTCTTTTTCTAGTGGGAATTTTGGTATCCTGTCTTTAAGAAGAAAGATTGCATCCTATGTGATGGATTGCTCCAGTGTAGCAGCAGTGACAGCCTCTACTTAAAGATTATCAGCCCTCTTAGACAATTTTAATTCCACCAAAGATGGTGAAATGGGAAAAAAGTTAAAGAAAAAATGAAGAAGGTATTTAAATACCAGAGGAAATTCCTCACTCACTCTTCAGAACATGGGATCAAATTTTCATGTACATTTCTTGAGAGCATCACTTTAATCACTTATGACTGAAGTACTTGGCAAACCAGATTCCAAGCAAATGATGTTAGATGAGTGATATTTTATACCAACAGCTGTACAGCATAAACATGGATGTCTGGACTGTTTAATCAAAGGCTTCTAAGGCAGTTATGAACTGCATACTGCGCCCTGTAGGAAACTGTGGCTTTCAAGACCGTAACAGCTGTGAGGGCTTATTTGTAAATCTTCAAACACTCTGCAGCATTGTGGAATGGTGGATTGCTACCTGTGAACTTGATCAGAAGAGAAGTGAAGGGAGTTCAGAATGTATGAAACCTTGTGTTAGCATCATGAAGGAAACAACTGAAATGTATATGACAACCACCATGACATCTCCTTCTCTATATGGAAGAATTTTTTGTTGCTGTTGTTGTTTTGTTTTGCTTTGTGGGCTGCTTTCCAACTTTTGATCACATTTAGCTAAACAAATCAGCTCATATTCAGTAATCTTACAGAGTGGGCTAGGGCAGTCAATATGTCAGTAAACCTCTATCAGACATCTACTATATGCTAGGTATTGTGCTAAATTCTTAGTTTATATAGAAAGGCAAAATACAGTCCCTGCTCTCACAGATCTTATTGTCTATAAGTGAAATGATTCATCCAGGATCATATATCCAAAAGTATCTGATGCAGGTGAGTTAGGGGAATATCTACCCTAAACAAATGAAGACTTCCCCTGGAGGAATGGGTAGATGAGAACCCAATGGTCCAATGGCCATAAAGGTGTCTTATTTGAGCACTTAGGATTTAGTCACACATCAAAAATGCCAAGATCATCCAGTGCATCCTGGACCATCACAAGTCATCTTGACTTTTGTACTGCCATTGTACTTCAAAGAAAGAGTAAGGCTGATGACTTTGTGCAATTCTGCCTCACTTAAATACAATTTATGTGTCAATCAAGACATGATTCTATGATGAAATTGTTATTTGTCCATTATTGAAGAGGATATTGACATTGATCATCTTCAAGAATGAAGAATGAACAGTAATGTTTGGAGCAGAAATTTAACTCAGCTCATTGGGATGCTAAGATCAACTCTCTTTCCACTACTCCATGATGTCCTAATTGTCACTAACATGAATCAAATTTGGAACTGGATGTAATATGCTTTCCACTGGATTCATGGTACTTTTTCACTTGAGGCAGACTTGTTGTGAATTTCTCCTCTAACTTTTCATATATTCTGTTCCACAGAATCCTTGGAACAGGTTCATAAAATGGGAACAAGTGGAGTATCTGTAAAAACAAACCAATAAAAAACCCCACCTTTCTCACCCCTATTCCTGAATTGTCTATAATGTGCTTTAAAAGAAGACTTGATAAAAAGTTACTGATTCATATGAAGGCATAGCTATCCATGACAATGGATAGCAAATAGTAAATAAAGATGTCCATTTCATGAGTAATAAGGTCAGCAATAAAAAAATCCACCCACAAAGCAGCCTTATATAAATATATAAATTTAATATATAAATTTAAATAGTTAAAATATTGACTCCTTGTATGCCTTTCTATCTTTGATACATAACAAACTTGATCCTCGTTGAAAAAATAAAAATAAAATTAAATGTCAAAATTTCCACTTTGAAGGGCTTTAGAAGTTGGGGGCTGGGGTTGGGCAAGGCAAGTCAGAATTAAACCAGAATATTTAACTTTATAATGATGGCTTTTCTCATTTTAAGTATTGGTCCTTATATTTTTCATTTGTATTTTATTTGAGATACTGTTGCTCTTCTAAGACAGGGCTTCTTTATTATGATCCCTTTTTACCTGAGAAATTTTTATGCGACTGGGTATAGAGGTATATAAAATAGGTATATATTATTACTGATAATAAATAATTTCATGACCCTCAATTCAGTTATGAGACCCCTATAGGGTCACGATCTACAGTTAAAGAAGTAGAAGGCTGCTGACTTCACCCACACACTATCTAGTATTAATTCAATGAGACTTTTTTTTTTTTTTAAAGAACTCCATTACATATCAAATCATTTGGTTGACTTGTCATTTTAGTAGAATGGTGACATTTTTAGTACTGGTCATGGAATCAGAGATCAGGTTTTGAGTCCTGTGGATTCCAGGTTGAGTCCCTAGAGAGTTAATTTTTCTTGTCAAATTTGGTTTCCCAATGAGGATAGCAATATCTCTGCTATCTATCTTACAAGCTTGAAATAAAGAAAGCAAACTTTTTAGCAGCTGACAAAGTGGATAATGATTTAGTTGACTTTGGATTTAAGAGCACTTGAGTTCAAATCCGAATTTTGATATCCTTTGAATGTAACTTTAGGCAAGTCACATAAACTCTCAGAGATCCAGGCAACTAGGCAAGACAGAAAGTTGTCAAAGAGTTTCCAAACTGCTCTACAAAAGTTGAGATAGTTTGCTAATTTAGACTAAGGAATGACAATATAGATCTTTTTTTTTTTTAATTTTATAATAACTTTTTATTGACAGAACCCATGCCAGGATAATTTTTTTTTTTTTTTTACAACATTATCCCTTGCACTTGTTTCTGTTCCGATTTTTCCCCTCCTTCCCTCCACCCCCTTCCCTAGATGGCAAGCAGTCCTATATATGTTAAATATATTGCAGTATATCTTAAATACAATATATGTTTGCAGAACCGAACAGTTCTCTTGGACAACACAGATCTTGATAAGAATAATAAGAATAACAACAAAATAGCAATGATGATGATGAGGATGATAAATGGAGATTGCAGTGAACAGAAAGGGAAATGAAGTTTACAGTTTAAATACTTGGAATTTAGTTAGCTATTAACAACTTTAATTCCATTTCCCTTTCTCTTCCTGGCTTAGATAATTTCCTTGACCTTCTGCACTTACTGTCCCTACTTAGAGACCCTGTCTTAAGACCCTCCTAGTTCTCATATTACCTCGATCCCACCCCTAGGCTTGAATGATCTTTGATGAGGAGGATGAGTATCAGGGGGAGGTTAGAGCAGAGAAGGGATAATTTATGGATATCCCTGCTTTAGAACCTTTTAAAAATACTAATCAACACAGTATGCTTTAGTTTAATGATTCTGTTCCATCAACCAACCAATTCTCAATGAACAAACATTTATTAAGCTCTATGTGTTGGGCACTATGCTCTATCCTGAGGATACAAATGAAATGAGTGAAAAAATTCCTAAGGACAAGGATCTTATGAGTATATGTGTGTTTCTGCAAATGTGGTCTATTTATGTTATATGTGCATATATGCTTAAAGTAAATACAAAAGAGTAGACCACAAAGTAGTTTGGAAAATAATTTCAAATGTAAACTTGACATAAACTTGATATTGAAATGTTTTATGTATATATGTACATATACACACATATATTTTGTCAGAAAATCATTTAATTTACTTCTATTTTGAACTTCATAACTAATTCTGGTTTACCTTGAATTTTATTTTTGTATTGACAGTAAATGACCTTGATATGATTTCTCAGAGTTGGAGATTGCTCCACTGGCACTATGTCAGGAGGAGATGAGGAAGACTTTCAGAATATGGGAAAGCACCAGCTGGTAAACTCTGGGAACAACATGGATGAAACTCACTAAGATTGGCTGGTATAAATGGGTTGCAACTTAAATGACTGGAAGGTCTTTAATCAATGAGGTAACAGATCCATTTGTATATTTGAAAAAGGCAGCTAAGCAAAATTATAAAAAAAATTTCCTGTCAGGAGAGGAAGGTTCCAATCCTAGCACTAATGGGATTTTAAAAACCAGCTATATTTAACTGTCTCTGTGATCTTTGATAATCACTTAACATTTCTGTATCATCATCAGTAAAATAAAAATACTTATAGAGTATACTACTATCTTATTAAATGGTTTGAAGAAACCACATTGTAAAACTTCAGAAGTTTATGTAGAAAGATGCTAATATTTTTAGTATTCTGAAAGTTTTATGATTGACTTTGGCAAGAAAACTCTGACCTATTATTTCTTTCTTTTATTCAGTCTTTTTCAGTCCTGTTGACTTTCTGACTACTTTGGGGTTTTCTTGGCAAAGATACTGAAAGCGTTTGCCATTTCCTTCTTCAGTTCATTTTATAAATGAGGAAACTGAGGCAAACAGAATTAAGTGATTTGTCCAGACTCACACAGCAAGTAAGGGTCTGAGGATAGATTTGAACTCAGGAAGTCTTCCTGCTCTACTGACTGTGCCATCTAGCTTTCCCTATATCTCTGGTTCCCAGAATAGCTATATTCTAGACTGATTCCTGCTAGAACAGGATACATAAGAGTAGCATAAGTGTGTCTTTAATTAAAAAAAAAAAAAGAACAAGATTTTTTTTTTGATATTGCTGTCTCCCATCTATTTTCTTATTAGCTTTGCCTTATCCTTTCAGTTATTGTGTATCTGGTTCCTCACTGTCTGCTTCCTAGACTTTGGGCACTGACTGCTTTATGCTCTATGTCAGTATTTGCGTTTTCTGCTTCTTATTTGCCTATTTAGATTCTGATCCACAACCTGTCCTCCCTTTTATGTGTTCTGATTGCTCCTTACCTGCCTGGCTTTTTTATTTAATAGCTTCATGGTGACCTTGAAGTCCTGCATGTATCTAGTGTTCTTACCATCACATCTATTGCTTGCCATATTTAGGCTAGACCCCCTGACTTTTAGATCTCCTTGCAATACCATCTCCATCTCCACAACCACTTATAATCCTGGAACTGATATTTAATTTAATTTAATTTTTATTTAAATATTTAAAAAATTATGTTCTGACATTAGCTTGGATTTATTGTAAGTATAATGAAATTAATTGTAGCTCTATAATAAAAACATAGTCTCAATTAGAAGACTGATTGTAAAGCTTGCAGGTTGCTAGTACTATGTTTAGGAGCTATGAGAATGCTATTATATTTAAATTTATCCTATGCCTGGCTAAGAAAAAAAAAGTGCTAAGTATTCTTTCATTTGGAAATTGGAAATACCTTATTGTTCAGTTTTCTGAGTCTTCATGATGCCATGGATCATACTGTCCATGGGGTTTTCTTGGCAAAGACATGGGAGTAGTTTGCCATTTCATTCCTCAGTAAATGATGACAAATAGAAATTAAGGGCTTAGTCCTCAGTTATATAACTAGTAAAGTGTCTGAAGTCAGGTTTGAACTCTAGGCCCAGGGCTCTATTTATTGAGATAACTAGTTCCCTTTCACGAAGTCGGCTCATTATTGTTGGAATTCAGTCACCTCCCACTCTTTATGACTCCATTTGTGCTTTTCTGGGCAAAGATATGAGTGGTCTCCAGTTTATTGTACAGAAAAGGAAACTGAGGCAAAAAGGATTAAGTGTCTTGCCAAGGGCCACATAGCTAGTAAGTATCTGAGGCTAAATTTTAATTTAGGGCTTCTTGACTGTAGTTCCAGATTTTTATCCTAAGTTCTTTAGAGAGCACTTATTCTATTTATTATTTTGCAGGTGAGGCTATTAGAATCCAGGCAAATTAAGTGACTTGCCCAAATGCAAAGATACAGCAAGAAGCAGAAGCAGGATTCTGTTTGGGTTCTTTGAATTACATTTATACTAAGACAATGAAGTGAAACAGGTAAGCCATGAAAATCTTTCTAACTCCATATTCCTTCTTCTCCACCCTAGATTCTGGTCCCAAATTAGAAATATTGGTCCTGATAAACTTGGTGTGGCTCAACCACAGAGAAAGAAATGCAGGTTGGCTAGTTTTTCTTTGCCTAGTCCTAAGGTTACCCCATATTCATATCTTCCTAAAAGCCTCCTACTTTAGCCTAGATCTAAGGAAATTGTTGGGCCCAATGACTGAGAGATTCACATTAGAAGCTTAGGATCTTCTCATATACAGGTAAAGTCAATCCTTAGGGCAGTAGTCTCCAAAGTGGAGTCTGGGTTATGACTCTTAAATGTCTACAATCAATGAATCAGATAGTGGGAAGATGAAGTTGTCCCATGCTTCCTGAGGTAGTTATGTGCAGGGTTTGTTCCCACCATCATGAAACTCTCCAACTTTTCTCTCTCTTCCATCTGTGTAAACTCCCACCCTCTCTCTTTGTGTTCAGTTAAGGGACCCTTCAGAATAGTTATCATTGAACCTCTCCCAGAAGCCACATGTCCCCAGTATCAACAAGATCATAGTTGGCATTAGAAAAAGTCCCTTTCTCCTCCCACTCCTGACCTATCTACCCAAACTCAAAAATTCCAGTTCAACTTATTGCTGTAGCAATTATCTTTAACTGGCTTTGTGCTCTTTGGCAGGTTTAGTACCAGCAAAACTTTTTAAACTGTGGGTCATGAGTCCATATTGGGTCACACAATGAAATGTGGGAACCACAAAATTATTATTTATTGTTAGTAAATGTTTGGTTTGTTTACTTATTTTATATACCTATATACTTGGAATAGTGTAAAAATTTCTTTTTTTTCATAGCTAATGCCATCATTTAATTTTCTATCTTTCTATTAAAATCATTAAATCAATTAATTTTCCTATATGTTAATCTTTTTATTTATAGCTTTTTATTTACAAAACAGATGCATGAGTGATTTTTTTCAAAAGTGACCCTTGCAAAACCTTCTGTTCCAAATTCTGTTCCAAATTTTCCACCCTCTCCCCTAAGATGGCAGGTATTACATTACATGTTAAAATATATGTTAAATTCAATATATGTATACATATCTACACACTTATCTTGCTGCACAAGAAAAATGGATCTAGAAAGAAAAAAAAAAACAAAACAACCTGAGAAGGAAAACAAAAATGCAAGTAAACAATAACAGAAAGAGTGAAAATGCTATGTTGTGGTCCATAATCAGTCCCCATAGTCCTCTCTCTGTGTGTAGATGGCTGTCTTCATTACTGAACAATTGGAACTGGTTTGTATTATCTCACTGTTGAAGAGAGCCACGTCCATCAGAATTGATCTTTGTATAGTCTTGTTGCTGTGTACAATGATCTCCTGGTTCTGTTCATTTCACTTAACATAAGTTCATGTAAGCCTCTCTAAGCCTCTCTGAAATCATTCTGCTGGTCATTTCTTACAGAACAATAATATTCCATAGCATTCATGTACCATAATTTATTCAGCCATTCTCCCACCGATGGGCATCCACTCAGTTTCCAGTTTCTTACCACTACAAAAAGAACTGCCACAAACACTTTTGCACATGCAGGTCTCTTTCCTTCCTTTAAGAGCTCTTTGGGATATAAGCCCAGTAGAAACACTGCTGAATCAAAGGGTATGCACAGTTTGATAACTCTCTGGGAATAGTTCCAAATTGCTGTCCAGAATGGTTGGATACATTCATAGTTCCACCAATAATGTATCAGTGTTCCAGTTTTCCCACATTTTCACCAACATTCATTATTATTTTTTCCTGTGATCTTAGCCAATCTGAGGTGTGGGTAGTGGTATCTCAGAGTTGTCTTAATTTTCATTTCTTTGATCAGTAGTGATTTGGAGCACCTTTTCATGACCAGAAATAATTCCAATTTCTTCATCTGAAAAACTGTCTGTTCATATCCTTTGATCATTTATCAATTGGAGAATGGTTTGATTTCTTATAAATTTGAGTCAATTCTCTATATATTTTGGAAATGAAGTCTTTATCAGAACCTTTGAATGTAAAAATGTTTTCTCAGTTATTGCTTCCTTTTTAAACTTGTCTGCATTAGTTTTATTTCTACAAAATCTTTTAAACTTAATATAATCAAAATTATCTATTTTGTGATCAATCATGATCTCTAGTTCTTTTTGGTCACAAATTCCTTCCTCCTCAACAGGTCTGAGAGGTAAACTCTCCTATGTTCTTGTAATTAATTTATAATATCATTCTTTATGTCTAGATCATGAATCTAATTTGACCTTATCTTGGTATACAGTTTTAAGAGTAGGTCAATGCCTAGTTTCTGCAATACTAGTTTCCAATTTTCCCAGCAGTTTTTGTCAAATAGTGAATTCTTTTCCCAAAAGCTATGGTCTTTGTGTTTGTCAAACACTAGATTGCTATAGTTATTGATTATTTTGTCCTGTGAACCTAATGTGTTCCACTGATCAAATAGTCTTATTTGAGCCAATACCAAGTGGTTTTGATGATCACTATTTATAATATACTTTAAGATATGGTAAAGCTAGGCTACCTTCATTTGGTTTTTTCTTTTTTTTTCATTAATTCTCTTGAAATTTGTGACCTTTTGTTTTTCCAGATAATTTTGTTGTTATTTATTTATTTTTTTTGGTCAGTAAAATAGTTTCTTGGGAGTTTGATTGGTATGTCACTAGATAAATTTAGGCAGTATTTTCATTTTTATTATATTTGCTTGACCTATGCAAGAGCATTTGATATTTTTCCAATTGTTAAGATCTGACTTTATTGTGTGGAAAGTGTTTTGTAGTTTTGCTCATATAGTTCCTGACTTTCCTTGGCAGATAGATTCCCAAATATTTTATACTATCAACAGTTATTTTAAATGGAATTTCTCTTTATATCTCTTGCTTTTGGATTTTGATAGTGATGTATAAAAATGCTGATGATTTATGTGGATTTATTTTGTATCCTTCAACTTTTCTAAAGTTGTGGATTGTTTCTAATTGCTTTTTAGGTGATTATCTGATGTTCTCTAAGTATATCATCATATCATCTGCCAAGAGTAATAATTTGGTTTCCTCCTGACTTACTCTAATTCCATTAATCTTTTTTTCATTTCTTATTGTCAAAGCTAGCATTTCTAATATTGAATAGTATTATTGAATATTGAATAGTAATGGTGATAGTGGATAACTCTGATCTTATTAGGAATGGTTCTAGTTAACCAGGAGATCATTATACACTTCGACAACGATATTGTATGAGGACATATTTTGATGGAAGTGAATTTCTTTGACAAAGAGACCTAACTAAGTTTCAATTGATAAATGACAGACATAAGCAGCTACACCCAAAGAACGAACACTGGGAAACAAATGTGAACTATCTGCATTTTAGTTTTTCTTCCCGGGTTATTTATACCTTCTGAATCCAATTTTCCCTATGCAACAAGAGAACTGTTCGGTTCTGCAAACATATATTGTATCTAGGATATACTGCAACATATCCAACATATAAAGGACTGCTTGCCATCTAGGGGAGGGGGTGGAGGGAAGGAGAGGGAAAAAAATCAGAAAAGAAACGAGTGCAAGGAATAATGTTGTCATTATAAAGTAATCATTAAAAAAAAAAAAAAAAAAGGAATGGTTCTAGTTTATCTCCATTACTGGGATGTTTACTGATGGTTTTAAACAGATGCTACTGACTATTTTAAGGAAAAGTGCATTTATTCCTCTCCTCTCTAGAATTTTTAATAGGAATGGGTATTGGAATTTATCAAATATTTTTCTGCATCTATTGAGATAATTATATATATAGTTTTTGTTAATTTGGTTATTGATATAGTCAATTATGCTAACAGTTTTCCTAATATTGAACCAGCCCTGAATCCTGGTATAAATTCTAGTTGGTCATGGTGTATTATCCTGGGGACAATTTTCTGTAATCTTTTTGCTAATATTTTATTTAATATTTTTGCATCTATATTCATTAAGGAGATTGGTCTATAATTTTTTTTCTCTGTTTTCTGTTTTAAACACTGTTTTAAACTCTCTTTTCTCTGTCTTTACCTGGTTTAGGTATCAGTATCATATCTGTGTCATAAAAGGAATTTGGTAGAAGTCCTTCATTCCCTATTTTTTCAAATAGTTTATATAGTATTGTAGTTAATTAATTGTCTTTAAATGTTTGGTAGAATTCACATGAAAATCTATCTGGTCCTGGGAATTTTTTTTTAGGGAGATGATTAATAGCTTGTTCTATTTCTTTTTCTGAAATGGGGCTTTTTAGGCAATTTACTTTTTCCCCTGTTAATCTAGGAAGCCTATATTTTTGGAGGTAATCATCCATTTCACTTAGGTTATCAAATTTACTGACATAAAGATGGGCAAAGTAACTCCTTATTATTACTCTAATTTCCTCTTTCATAAACCAACTCTTAGTTTTGTTTATTAATTCAATAGTTATTTTTTACTTTTTCTACCTTTCTGCATTTGATTTTGAGGTCTTTATGTCCTAATATATGGTAAATTTTTATATAGGTTCCATGAACTTCTGAGAAGAAAGTGTATTCCTTTCTGTTTCCATTCAATTTTGTCCAATGAGCTCTCATACCTAATTTTTCTAGTATTCTATTTATCTCTTTAATCTCTTTTTTATTTATTTTGTGATTTGATTTATCAAGTTCTGAGAGTGCAAGGTTGAGATGTCCCACTATTATAATTTTGTGTCTATTTCTTCTTGCAGGTCTCAACTTCTCCTTTAGGAATTTCCATGATATATCACTTGGTACATATATATTTAGTATTGATATTGTTTCATTATCTACAAAGATATTTATATATCTCCATTATCTTTAGCAAGATATAGTTTCCTTCCTTATCTCTTTTAATTAGATCAATTTTTGCTTTTGCTTGATCTGAGATCAGGATGACTATACCTGCTTTTTTTTATTTCATTACAAGCATAATAGATTCTGCTCTGGCCTTTTACCTTTACTCTGTATGCATCACTTTGTTTTAAATGTGTTTTTTTGGATTCTGGATTTTAATCCAGTTTGCTTTCTGCCTCCACTTTATGGGAGAATTCACCACATTCACATTTAGGGTTAAAACTACTAATTCTGTATTTCCTGCCATTTTATTATCCCCAGATTATACTTTTCTCTTTCCTTTTTCCCTTACCTCCCTTCCCAATATTTAACTTATGAGCACCATTTGCCTCAAGTAGCTCTTTCCCTTTAGAATCTTTCCCCTTTTAGATTCCCTCCTCCTTTCTTACACTTTTCCCCTACTATTTCTGTTTTTCCTCCCATTTAGCCTACCCCTTCCCTTTTTGCCTTTCCCCTCCCTCTTTTCAGTAAAGTGAGAGAAGTTTCTCTTTAATCAAATATGTCTAATATTTTCTGTTTGAGCCAAATCTGATCAAAGTAAGATTCGCACAATGTTCATCCCTCTCTCTTCTTTCCCTCAAATATAATAGGTTTCCTTTGCCTCTTCATGAGATGCAATTTCCCTCTTTTCACTCTAACTTTTCTCTTATTCTGGTACTGTGGTGAGCTTTTTCTTCTCAAAAAGCAGCCAGGTGATAAAAGTTCAGATCTTTTATTATCTCCAATATAGCCCAGTTAGCTTAGAGGCCTATCTCTCTGCTTGGTTCCAAGAGCTCTTGCCGCTTTGTCCTTTGCTTCTGCCTCTGCTTTCTTCAGCCTCCAGAGCCAGCACCACTCTTCATGTCATTCCGCTGAAATCTCGACTTGTAGCTTCTTCACTCTGAAGAACTTCCTCGACTGGCCCATTGAAGCTCTATTTATGCTCAAGAGAGGGATTGTGGGTTTTCTCCCATAGTGCTCTCTGGCCCAAAGAGCTTCAAGGGAGGTGTGAACTCATTGAACTCTAATGAGTAAAGGTGTGAACACAAGCCTTGTATTAATTAGTTCTACTTAATACCTTGTTTCAGGTTCTGCCCAAAACATCTTCTTGTAAGATTAGATCAACTCTAATTAGTTAGCAGTTAGTAAGGATTCCAACAGGTACACTCCCCTTTCTACCTCTAGTTCCTTTTTTTATTATAACATTAAAATCAAATTACATATATACTTTCTTGTATACCCATAACAGAAATACAGTTCTCAAGAGTTCTTTTTACCTTTTTATGCTTCTCTTGAGTCCCATATTTTGAGGTCAAGTTTTTTGTTCAGCTCTGGTCTTTTCATCAGAAATAAATGGAATTCACCTGTTTCACTGAATACCTATTTTCTTTCCTGGAAGAAAGTGCTCAGTTTAGCAGAGTAGTTTATTCTTGGCTGCATTCCAAGTTCCTTTGCCTTTCAGAATGTCAGATTCCAGGCCCTTGGATCCTTTGATGTAGAAGCTGCTAGATCCTGAGTAATTTTTATTATGGCTCCTCTATATTTGAATTTTTTTTTCTTGCTGCTTGTAATATTTTTTTCTTGGTCTAATAATTCTGAAATTTAGCCACTATATTCCTTGGAGTTTTAATTTTGGGTCTTTCAGGATATGTTTGGTGAAATCTTTCAATGGCTGGTTTAGCTTCTGATTCTATGACATCAGGGCAGTTCTCTTTGATGATTTCCTGAAAAAATAGTATCTAGGAACTTTCTTTCATCATGGTTTTCAGGGAGTTCTATAATCCTTAGATTGTCTCTCCTAAATCTATTTTCCAGGTCAGTTGTTTTCCCAAGTAGTTATCTTATATTTTTTCTATTTTTTCTTTTTTGATTTTGCTTGACTGATTCTTGCTGTCTCATCAAGCCATTGCGAGGGTTAGTTAGCTCTGGAACCAAGCTAGTGCTTACATTTAATAAATTTTATTACTCTCTCTCCTTTCTTTTTTTCTTCCCTTTTTCCCTTCTTCCTTTCTCCCTTCCTTTTCTTTTCTTTTCTTTTTTTTTCTCTCTGTCTAATACATTTGACCATATTTCATTTGAACTAGCATGGCTAATAAACTTGTGTTGTGACATTATGTTGAGCCAAGAAATCTTGTTTTGTTCATAGGTGAATCTACAGTTTTTTTGTTTATCAAACAATACAAATTTTGCAACAATTACTTTTATTTTTGTGAAATGACTTTTTATGCTATAGTAATCTTAAAGACATTATCAATTTTTATTAGTCGTTAAAATATTTAAACAGAGAGATCATCAAAGACTACTATATTTAGAGAAACTTTGTCCCCTAAACCTAGCTCACTTTTTAAAATAAATTGGGGATAGGGGCTAGACCTGTCATTGACACAGTGCTTTCCTTCTACAAAAAAAGGCCCACAATGACTTTGCAATTTAAAGTTTCTAAAAAAATTGTGTAGAATATTAAAATGTTAAGTGATTCACTCGGAATCACACAGCTAATATGAGTCAGAGAAAGGACCTCTCTAGTTTCATTTCCAGCCCTCTAGTTTCCTTTCATTCCATTAATAACAGTATTAATAAGTTATTATGGCACAAACATTAATATTGTTAAGGAAGTCACCAATAAGCATCACGATTAATGTGAGAAACACTGCAATAATTATAAATTTTATTTGACTAAAATATGAGCTAAAATTATTTACATAAGTCATTTAATGAAAAGTGAGTGGCAACTGCTTTTTAAAAGAAGTTTGTGAATGTATAATTTTTACAAAGTATTGTTTTAAAGTTTGCAAGGTACTTTACATCTATTATCTCAATTAATTCTTACAGTTAATCTTTGTGATAAATACTATAGTTCTTATTATATTTCCATGTTTGATATGGAGAAAATGATGGGGCAGCTGGATGATACAGTGTACCACCCTGGTGTCATGAGGACCTGAGTTCAAATCTGATCTCACACACTTAATAGAAATGGTTGTTGAATTCTGTCAAATGCTTTTTCTGTATTATTGAGACAATCATATGGTTTCTGTTGGTCTGTTATTGATATAGCAATTAAGCTACTAGTTTTGCTAATATTGAACCAACTCTGCATTCCTGGTGTAAATCCTACTTGATCATGGTGTATTATCCTGATAATAACTTGATGCAATCCATTTGCTAATATTTTATTTAAGGTTTTTGCATTAACATGCATTAGGGAAATTGGTCTATAATTTTCTTTCTCTGTTTTGACCCCACTTGATTTCAGTATCAGCACCATAACTGTGTCATAAAAGGAATTTGATAGGACTTGTTTCTCTATTTTTCCAAACAGTTTGCATAGTATTGGAATTAATTGTTCTTTAAATATTTGGTAGAACTTACTTGTAAACTTATCTAAGCCGCAGACACTTAATATTAATTACTAGCTGTATGACCTTGGGCAAGTCATTTAATTCCTGTTGCCTTGGGGGAAAAAAGAAATGGGGAAAATGAGGCAAGGATGTTAAGTCTTTTGTCTAGGTCATAGAGATAAAGAAGCATTTTTTCAATCAATTTCACTTGACTTCAAATACAGAATTTTACATATCATGTTTTGTAATATTCCATGAGTTTAACAATATTATGACTGGAATTTCAACAAATGGACACTATTAACAGATTTTATTCAAAAATAGGAAAAACACAAATCTGAACCTAATTGTTAACAGTAAGTTTCACTGGAGCAAAACCAATCTAATGCCATATGGGTATTAAATTTTATTTCTGTGCCTTGGTAATTAGTGTGTGTTGGTAATTGTGCAAGTACCAGTTCTCCAAATTAAAAAGAAAGATAAACATAATAAACTTTTAAGTTTAATTTGCAATATTAATATTTTCTGCCACTTTCTTAATTTTCAAAATCAACAAAAAACCCAAAAAACAAAAAAATCAAGTCCTGATTTATAGTTTGCCAGTTTTCAAAGTGTAAATGCAAAACTTAAAATTTAACAATTGAGCCCATTAAATGTTGGCCCCATCAAAATTCTAACAATGTTGAACCTAAATGATTTCCCATTGTCTCATGCTAGTGTCATATTTTGCTTTCATATCTAAGGTTACCTATGGACAAAAATATTTTGAATGATGTCTTAGTAAGAATAAAAATGATAATTTCCCCAAAAGTGACTATACCTCCAAATGAAAGTGGAATGGACAAATATGAACCTCCTTGTGGATTCTAATGAAATCACTCAAGAAAATTGTCATAAATTAATATTTATTATGACTAGAAAAATTTGAAATATGTTATTATTCTAAAGATCAGGTACCAATACTTTTTATGGACTTGATCTTCTTTTTTCATAGATTCCAATGTGTGACTATGCATATATTATATATTATTTGCTTGCAAATAAAATTCCAATCAATTTTCAGGTAATGATTGTATTCTATTTAACTGATTTTTTGTAATGGCTGACAATTTCAAATAAAAGAAGTGAGCAAATGTAATACAATTGTTTAATTGTTTTTCATATATGACCCTTCATGACTCCATTTGGAGTTTTTTCAGCAAAGAAGAGAATGATTTGACATTTCCTTCTTTAGCTCACTTGACAGATGAGAAAACTGAGGCAAACTGAGTTAAGTGATTTGCCCAGGGTCACACAATTAGTAAATATCTGAGTTCAATTTTGAACTCAGAATGGATAATGTCTTCCTGATTTCAGTTTCAGCTCTCTATCCACTACATCACCTCACAGTTATTATTATTATCTTTATGCTTTTAGAGGAAAACTTTTGTTTCAAGATTTATTGTGAAAATCTTTCTAAACTTATCAGTACACTTTTCTGCCTTAACAAATTTGGTGTATTGAACATTATTTCATCTTTAATGTTCAAGAATCTTGAAACTTTCAAGTCAATGTCATGAATTAGATTTCTTATTGGGTAGGATTATAGATGTGGAAAATGTAAAAGTTTGGCTTATTTCTTGACTCTAGCAGCTATCTTGGATTTTCTTTTAAAAACAAATTCATCAGGCCTTGATTCTTATGTTTTGTTTCTTCATTCTATGAGGGGATTTAAAAAAATCTTATGTAATTGAGGGTTCTAGTTATTTCGAGTGTGATTAAGGTGTTTTTTTATTGTTTCAAAATTAGCATTTATATCATTGATGAACACAAATGCATTTATGAAATTAGTTACTTAACTATAAATTTCTATTTTTCATCATAAAGAAAAGTGAGTCAGCCCAAATCTTTTCATGTTACTGTTCCACTGACTTTTAAGGCAATTAATGATACATGATTGTTTATTATTCTTCTCAAACTTGGGTGTTATTGGTAGTACCAACTCCTACAGAAAAAAAAAAAGCCCAATAATGTATATTTCTCATATATGAGAGACAAAACATTGAAATATTTTCTATTTTTCTTTGGAAGACATATTTACATGTCATTTACAACTTTCATGCCTGTTATCTTTGTAGTTCTTTGAGCTGTAATCTTTTTTTCCCCTTAAGCTTTTCATTTTTTATAATAGAACTGTAGGTTTTGAGAAAGGTGAATGTTGACTTTACTGTTTCCTCAAAGGAAAAGAAAAGGCAGTTCAGTAATTAAATATAGTGTTATGACAAGATGAAAAGTAACCTCCCAACTGGGACTAATAGTAAAAAGCAATAGTGAAATTGGTAAAAATGTAGAAGTTTGATGAAAGGGAACAGAATCCGATGTCGACATATTAGACAGTGTTGAGTGATAAATGATAATGGGACAACGTTTGTGTCCTTTTCAGGACTATACACAGTCGGGGGAATGTAAAAGGGGTTTGCACATGCTGAGCTGAGTTAAAGGCATCAAAGAGAACAGCAAGACATGGTATGGTATGAATCATTTAGAGAATTATCCTGAAACTTCCCTTTGTTTCTCCATAAGACAAAAATAAATTCACCCAAATAACATGAGCTCACAGGAAACAAGCTGTTGTGTGCATCTTTCTCAACTATGTGACCCAGTAGATATAATACAGTTTTTGAAGTTAGGAAAGCTTGAGTTTGAATGGTAGTAAGGATAAAATAAGATACAATTTGTAAAACTCTTTACAAAAGTTAGAGTATTATATAAATGTGATTATTACCATTATCATTATTATTATAATATAAAAATCTGGAGCATGAGGTGGTTCATTTGGTAGAGTGTCAGAACTGGAGTCAGGAATACTTGAGTTCAAATATGGCCTTAGATACTATGTGACCCTGGGCAAGTCACTTAACCTTGTTTGCCTCAGTTTCCTTATCTCTAAACTGAGCTGAAGAAAATGGCAAACCACTCCAATATCTTTGCCAAGAAAACCCAAATGGGATCATGAACAGTTGGATACGAATGAAATGACTAAACAACAACAGAAGTAAAAATCCTCTTCTGATGTTTTTATTTGCTTTGATGATATACTAGATATTTCAACAACAAAAGAAAAGGGAAAATGACTGGTAACAGAAAGACATGTTTGACTTAAGTTGAAGGGAACTCTAAGATAAAATGGGAGATGTAGTCAAAAAATCATGGAGATGCATTGTCAAAGTGTAGTAATTTCCCTCGATTGATATTTCTATTATTACATGCAAGCATAATTTCATCAGTATGCTCTCAAATATTAGTATACAATATGAGTTGAAGTGTACTTTTATCAGTGACTCCTGACAAGCAACATAACCAATTTAGGATATTTTTTTGAAATATCTTCATCCTCACAGATATACATAGGAATATATAAATATACAAAATATATAAAAATATACAAATATACAAAGAAATTCTAAGCACATAAATGGGCTGGATCCATTTCTTTTGGATTTGAGACCAAGAAATAGAACCAGAAGGAAATAAAACTTACAGCACAAGGAAAATAAAGACACTAGCTCAAGATTCTTCTGGGTGAAGTTCCATTTTCATAAGAAACTTATCAGAGACTATCTTCCTTCCTCCTCTTTGCACAAGACATTCCCTCTTTTAATTCAGGCCTTTTTCACTGCCTCTCTCACATGCCTGTAATTCTCTGTTTTCTCATCTCTAAATCCTGGTTTTCCTGGTTTTCTTCAAGTTCCAGTTAAAATATCACCATGTACAAAAAGCATTTTCTGATTCCCTTTAATTGTGCCTTTCCTGTGGATCATCTGTATAATTCTGGACAATGATCTGTATATAATTCTGTACAATTCATCTTGAATATAGTTTTATGGCACATAGTTATTTGCATATTGCTCCCTCATCAGAATGTGAACTCCTTGAAAGCTTCAGTTTATCTTTGTGTCTTTAGTTTCTTAGCATAACGCCTGGCAAATAATCTAAACTTAATAAATGCTTATTGATTTACCAACATGGCTCCCTAGTAACTTTCTAGAAGTTTGGAGAAAGCATAGTTATTTATAACCATCTCAAAATATCATTTTATTTTTGATTTTATAAAAAAAGTACATTATACTGAAGCTTCTAGATGAAAAGGATTGTTTCTTGAAAGACAGCTAAAGGCATGGGGCATCTTTTATGTTCTCCTAAGAATGAGTTTTTTAAATGAGATTATAAGAATACTAGATTTAGATGTGACATCTTTAACTCCCTGTCATTCAGAAGTTTTATTTTTGTTTTTTATTTTCTTCTCAGATCAAAAACAAATTCATCAACATTTGTGGGATGTTCAGAAGGAAATTGTCAGTAGCCTCTTAGAAATGTGGATCTGGAATGAGGGAGGAGAATAAAGGATAGAGATAAAGCATGTGAGTTTTCTGTGGTCCATTTGCTCATTTCATGGGAAGGTTGGAAGAACAACAGATGAAGATGGTGGAAAAACATTATAGCATCAGAATGCTTGTTAGGATTATGAATTATGGTGTTAGATATGGGAGAAAGGATATTTTTTTCTTTTCATTTTAAAATCTTGTTCTATTCTGCTGAAATATTTTAAAAAAGTCATGTACTTTAAAGACTAGAAAAAGGATGTAGTAAGAACTGTGATTCTAAATTTTTGCTTCATAGAACCTTTTTTGTGAACCTCTAGAACCCTTCTTAAAATAATTTTTTTAAATGCATAAAATGAGATACCCAGAATTACAAAGAAAACTAATTATGTTGAAATGAAATAAAAATATATTTTTAGAAAGTTCAGGGAACTAGGTTAAGAGTTTCTAGATGAGAGTGACTCTGAGAGGAATAAGATAAGAACTGTGTAATGTACAAATCACATATTTTTTTAAAATGGTAATAATACAAGCTCTAGCTTCAAATTACTTGGAGTTGGCAAGGAAATCAATGATTGTTACCAGAGGTTCTCATAATAGGCCTTATATTATGACAAAACTGCACATAGTAGGTGCTTAGTCAATTCTTAGTAACTCTTGCTTCTTCTCTTTTGAGGAAAGAGCAGTTTCAGGGAGGTGAAAGGAAAAAGAGAAGGGGACTTCTAATTGATTAGGAAAATGAAAAGTATATCGAAAATGTGCAAAAAGCAGGTGAGTCTATCCCTTCTACAGAATGTTTTTTAAAAGGACTGTTTCAGCAAGATGTTTAGAGGCTTACAAATTCAGAAAAATCTTGAGAGGTTAAATAACTTGAAGAATTAAAAATGGGAAAAAAAATTAAAAAATGGGATAGGTATTTTGGTACAGCAGTGAACTCCCTATTACAACAGCAATAGTAACATTTATGTAGCACTAAAATAGCTTTGCAAATATTATTTCATTTTTATCTTCAGAACAATGCTGAGATAGATGTATTACTTCCCATTTTATAGGTAAGAAAACTGAAACAGAAAATAAGTGACTTGCCCAGGATCACACAGCCCAAACATGTTTGAAGTAGGATTTGAACTCAAATTCTTGACTCCTTGTCCAATGCATTTCTCAGATGCTCTTGTAACTGGGAGCCTTCAAATGGAAGGTTGGAAGACTAATGGTTAGGGAAAATATAGAAGGGCTTCCTATTTAGTAGTTAGATAAAATGATCCCTTCTATCTCAGAGACTATGATTCTATGAAGATTTAGCCATTTAAGCTTGATTTTTGATATGTCAAGTAATCTAAGAATCCTTGTATCCAATTTAAATATTGTATTAATATACATGCTAATTTGAATAAAGAGCCATATAAATATAAAAATGCATAACAAATTTGTTATTCTGGTTTTTATTTGAGTCATAGAGTCATGAGATTTTAGAATTGGAAGGGACCTCAGTTGATTGACAACTAGTCCAACCCGTATTTTAAAGAAATCTTAGTCAAGACAGGAAATGGTCCTTCAGTCTTGCTTGAATCTTTCCAGTAACTAGGAACTCACTACTTTCTTGGGCAATTCATTCCATGTCCCCATAGCTTTCATTGTTTGCAATATTTTCCTGACAAAATGCCAAAATTTACCTCTTTATTTTCTACCCATTTATCTTGGTTCTGCCCTCCATGGCCTAGCAGAACAAGATGAAACCTTCACTATAGCAGACTTTCAAATACTCAAGTGTAGTTGTCATATACCTTTGGGGTTTTTTCTTTCCCAGGCTAAACATCCTTCATTCTTTCAAAGATTGCTCAAAGAACTTAGACCCAAGTTCTTTTACATACCATACTTGTTATCCTATAGGTCACTCTATAGTATTAATTTTTTTTGCCTTGTTATTTAGTCATTTTAAAGTCATACTTAACTCTTCGTGATCTTTCTTTAGGATTTTCTTGGCAAAGATAATGGAATGATTTGCCATTCCCTTCTTCAGTTCATTTTTATGGACTAGAAAATGGAGACAAAAAGAATTAAGTGACTTGCCCAGGATCACATAACTATTAGACTATATAGTTTGAGACTAGATTTGAACTTAAGTCCTCTTGATTATATAGTTTCTGTGCTTTACTCACCTTACCACCTATCTGCCTTCAACCTTTCATTAGAATTACTGACATATAACAATGAGGTGATTCAGACCAATTTCAAAGGGCTTGTGATGAAGGAAGCCATCTGCACCCAGAGAGAGTCAGTGGGAACTGAATATATATCACAACATAGAATTTTCACTCTTTTTGTTGTTGTTTACTTATATTCTGTTTTCTTTCTCATTTTTTTCCCTTTTGGATCTGATTTTTCTTGTGCAGCGTGATATCTGTGGTTATATATATATACATACAGAGAGAGAGAGAGAGAGAGAGAGAGAGAGAGAGAGAGAGAGAGAGAATTGCACATTTTTAATATATATTGGATCACCTGCTGACTGGGAAGGAGAAGAAGGGAAGGAAAAAATTAGAACATAGGGTTTTTGTAGGGGTGAATGTCAAAAATTATCCATGTATATATTTTGAAAATAAAAACCTTTAATTAAAAAATTACTGACATTTTAAATTTATACTTTACTAAACCTCTTAGATTTTTTTTCAGAAAAACAATTCAATTAACTAAGTCATGATCTAGTTAGTTTTTGCATTATGCCATAACCAAGGCACCAACATCTAACTAGTGGCACATTATTCAAATTTCAGTGCAACTATCTATAATGAAATCTATAGGTAGCATTCTAGAGTTTGTAAATGCAAAACCAATAAAATGATGGCAAATTTCACATCATTTACAATAGTAGTATTAAAATACCACAGTAGTTCTTGAAAAGAAAACTTGAAGGACAGAGGAAGAGTGTAATTAATGTCAGTTCTAATTCAGTCTCATAATTACTTAGTTTGAATTAAAACTGGATTAGCATCCAATTGAAATAATGTCTACTATATGCAAGCAACAAAACATATGTCATTGATAGCAGAATTATATGGTGGATAGACAGTCTTGGAATCAAGGAGTTTTGGATAAAAAGTCAAACTTCTGATTTGCATTGATTATGTGGTCCTGGATAAGTCCCTTAACTTCTCAATACTTCAGGCTTCCCTACTAAATTTTTAAATTTCTTAACAATTTTAAAGTTTTAGAACAGTTATTAATTTGCTTTGATAAAAGTCACAGACTGAGAACAAAAAAACCTCAAACAAAATCTCAATCCCAAACTGAAGTATTACAAGGTGCTGTCCCCTGTTGGAAGTAGATAATAAAAACCTCTTCAGAGGAAATATGATGCAGTGAATTATTGTAGCTGTTTATTTTTTTGTGATAAGTAATAGAATTTGGAGTTAGGTAGATCTGATTTTGAATACCATTTAAAATTTTCAAAGGATAAGTAACAATCCCATATTTTAACCAGGTTATGGCAGATAAGATGGGCCTCCAAGAAGGAGTTTCCTGATACCCATCATATATTCTTGAATGCCAACAGTCTAGCATTTAAAGTGTTTACTGAAACAACTTTGTGTTTGGTAAGTTGAAGCAAAATTATTGTTGAGTATGTAGTTAGGCATACCCTCTGAAAACAAAAACCCCATAAGCCAAAAACACAGAACTGAATTGTGTGTGTGTGTGTGTGTGTGTGTGTGTGTGTGTTCAAGGGGAGCTAAAAGTCAAAATCAGAGCTGAGAAGAGCACAAATTATTGATAGAAGCTGCTCATTGATGACTTCTTAAAAAAGCTTCAATCAACTGTATCAATTCACATTGTTTAACTATAAAAGGACATTCATTTTCCATTGATTAGGGAAACAAAATGATCTAGAAGAAAAGAATTTGACTAATTAACAAAACAATAGAGTCAGTCCTTACATGAATCTGAAATCACTTAGGATTCAGGTCTGACAATCTATTTATTCCTTTTCAGAGTACATTGTACAAGGTTAGGGATTTTTTGTTTTGTTTTGAATTATCATGGTAGAAACTCTTGGTGTGGAAATTCCTTTTGCAAACCTCTACATGTGCACATTTTATATTTAGCATATATTTACATTTTAAAAAATATTTTATTTCAGTTGATTGTGAGTTCTTTGACCTCAAGGACTGTTTGGCTATTATTTTTTTGGCACTTGGTAGGCATTAAATAAATGCTTGCTGAGTCAGATTAAATTGCATTATCCATAGTCACATATGTTTTAGAAATAGGACTTGAATCCAACTCTTTCTAATTCTAAATTTCTATCCGAACTACCTCAAATTCAGTATGACTTCCTAAAATATTAAAACTGACACCTGGTCCTAAAATTATTTGTGGAAATCTAACATTTCATAAGAGGTTTTCTAAGTCATCTTTTTTTCCTCTAAAATACAGTTATCCCTTCTACCTCATGGGAATGGGAGATGGAGTGCCTCCATGATCTGGAAAATTCATGTAAAATTTCTTTGGTCCTCCTTCATATCAGAGAAGAAGTCTGAATTGTGATGGTATTAAAAAGCAAAATATGCTGATATTATATAATATTATATATATTTTATGCATTTCTAATTTATTAAATTTTTTCTGTGTTATCTGCTGACATTCATGTGTCATCTGTGATTTCCACAAAATCCCCCAAATTTTCTTTATTCTCTTATGCTGACCCAAGATATATTAAAACTACAATGGAGAAAGTCACAGTGTGAAAGAGATAATATATTGTGGGTTTTAAGAGCAAAGACTAGGATCAGAGGAGAATTAAACAAGGATAGTTATAGAAAACTTGTCATAAAAGGATATGTCTTGTACTCAACTGTGCTCATCAAATTCTGGCAAGATGAACATTCAGTACTGTCAAACAGATTCAAAGACAAGACCCCAAATCATCAGAGAAGGTCACCTTTACAAGTACTTCTCTAGTGTCCCCCTTTTATTTTCTCTATCCTAAACATTCATTCCAGAAAATAGCAAGTTCTAAAAATCAGCCCCTTCTTGTGAAATGCAGCATATGCTTGTTTAAGAGCTCCATGTGGCCAAGGACAATCCAAACACAAAGTTTTCACATTTGCTTCTCATCATTTTTGACACTTAGACTCCCTTCTTTCAATAAACGTCTAACTCTTAAAGAGTGGTTCTTAAGTGCCATTTATCTTTTCTGGGGTGGAGTAAAGATTTCCCATGAACTTGTGTTTCATAACTCATCCCTCTCCCCTGCAATAAATTCTTTGGAGAAAAACATTTTTTCCCCCCCGATGGTTCAAGTCTATGGGTAATTCTACTGGAAAGTCAGGGAAAGATGTCAGAACACTTGAAGGTCTCCAAGTTTTTTATGTCTACTCTAATTTTGATATCTAGCAGAGCTTTTTAGATAATTGTCATATAATCATTTTAGAACTTGAAGGCAATCTATGTCCAACTTATATCTGAAGAAGAATCCCTTTACAACATGACTTGTTATTTCTTAATATATATTCTTAATATATTAATATACAATATAATAATAATTATTATTAAAATATATTAATATTATATGTCTTAATAATTAATATAACAATTGTTGTTCTTTTTTTTTTAGTCATATCCAACCCTTTGTGACCCCATTGGGGGTTTTCTTGACAAAAAAACTAGTGGTTTGCCACTTTCTTCTCCAGCTCATTTTATAGATGAGGAAACTGAGGCAAACAGAGTGAATGTGACTTGCCCAGGGTCACACAGCAAGTGTCTGAGGCCAGAATTAAACAGAAGAAAGCGAGTCTTTTGACTCCAAACCTAGTATTTTATCCACTCTGATGCTTAGCTGTTCCATATTAATAGCTAGCATGTTGAAAATAAAAGCACCTTATAAATAATATCTCATTTGATCTTCACAACAATCCTGGCATGATAGGTGCTATTATTCTTTCCATTTAATTAATGAGAAAGCTGAGGCAAACAGAGGTGAATTGACTTGGCCAAGATGAGACAGATAATTAATGTCTGAAGTTGGATTTTAAACCAGATCTTTTTGATTTCATATCCAGTTCTCTATCCACTGTTCTACCTAACCATTTTGGTCTAGATATAGCATTTCATATCTATGCAAAGAATTTATATTCAGGATAATCATATTCTTATCATGTAGTTATAGATAACCAGAAAACAGAGAGGCAATTGCATATTCATATGTCAAAGCAACCAGAAGTAATTGTGCTATTATTATTACTATTATTGTTATTCATTTAAAGTTTACCCAAATATGATGGTTCTTCAATTTATTAATCTCATTCTCATCAGATAAATTGAATTAATATGGCCCAAAGAAGTTTGGAAAAGATGAGTAAAAATGTTTGAAGACTGATGAGTTTATGGGAGGAAAAATCCCAGAGGAAACTTTAAAACCATTTTTCTATTATATTTACATTACCAATAGGCTATGGGACATTAATTGGGGCCTCCAGTTAACAATAAAAATAGTAATAATAGCTAACTTGTATAGTGGCAGGTAGTGTTAAGCACTTTGCACATATTTCATTTGCTCTCACAACATCTCTAGAAAATAGGTGCTATTGTTATCATCCCCCTTTTATATATGAGGAAGCTGAGGCAGACAGTGAGTTTGGGACTACACATACTGTGTCTCAGAGCATATTTGAACTTGGATCTTCCTGATGCTAGGCGCAGTGGCTAGTTGAGCTGATCCAGGGCCATTAAATATTTGGGGTAAAGATGATGCAAAAAAGATAAGGGATATGAATTGTGAGAGGAAAACAACAATTAATACCAATAATTCTACCAAGACAACTTGATTCTTTTCTATTCTGATAGTACCTATAGGGTACAGGGAGAATCTAAACCTCTGTTTTATTTTTCCTATTCTGGCCCTTCTATTATCAAGTGCAGAAATGACTGTATTGATAGGAGTTTAAGCAAGAGAGTCATAACATTTGTGCAACTAAGACAGCTTAGTTACATGGGTAGATTTACTTCTTTATCTGTTTTTTCCCCCCTCAGTTCTTCGTGCATTTCTCTTAGAAAGTCTTGTAGGTAGGCTTGTATAGCAAGCTACCTGAGGTCTTCGGTACATAGTTCACTCAAAGGTTAGTAAAGGATAACTTTATCTCAGTGTTGAACCCTTGCCAAAATCTTTCAAGCCCTTCCCTATTCTCTCAGGTATCTGGGGGCTATAGGTCATGGGATCCTTGTATTCAGAGGTCATGGGAACAGATAAGGTGTTTCATCAGCCCAATAATATCTGCTCATAATCCTGCTATATTAATAGAGCAAAGCTTTGATAACTCCTCCTCTATGACACATACATTTTTCATTCTACTCTTTGGTGACTGTTTTTTCCTTTGAGATTGATGGTTATCTTAATTGCTTTTCACCTGTATGAAAAAATGTACTTGTATGGAAGATTTTGCTATTCACTGAGTACTGGATCTCACTAGAGATGGCCCTGACTATGTAATGAATGAATGAGTTTTAGTCACCAGGATTAGAATAAGATATACTGAATATCTGTTTAGCAATGTGACTTAGCATATGGTTTCTTCCTTTCACTCTGTGTCTAGTCATGATAGTTTAGATAGCCCAATAGATAATATATTGTACTGTAAGCCTAAAAGAAGATTTTAATTCCTGCCCTAAGTAATTATTAGAATGTAAATTAAAATACTGTGTATTTTACTGGGGTATTATGAGGATCAAGTGAGAATACATGTCAAGAACTTTGCAAAACTTGAAGTACTATATAAATGTTAGCTATTGTTGCTGAGAAAAAGTATTAAAACTGTCTAAGTCTAAATGTGTAAACAAACTTTAGTGTAATTAACAGCCAATTGGACAGTCTTACAAAGGGTTTTCTTTATCATTTATACAAGTTCAGGCCAAGTTCTCAAAGAATTTAAATTCTGCTTCTTATACAGATTACAAATAAGATTTGTTGTCATTTGCCTGAAATCATTTTGAAGACAATTTAGACATAATTTCATGAATTCCACTTTAAGCCAAAGGGTGAGTTTTGCAAAGAGGAATTTTATTGTCTAAATTGCTTGGGTTTGGGTGTTTTCCCACTTCCCTCCTTTTCAGCATAGCAAACTGCTCCATAGGGTAATTCTTTCTCTGTTGGCACAGGATTCTTGGAATCCCTGCACTGTAGATTCTCCCTGGGGTGATGGGAGTGTCTCAGGTTGTTTTATATTGACCCCTCTCTGGTTGAGCAGTATTCTCATTTCCAATGGTGCCTGCCAACTGGCAGCCAGATACAAGAATGGCTTGGGCCAATTAGTGCTCTCTCATTCAGTTCTTGGACTTCCTACTTATTTTGTGTGCATGTCATGTGTGTTTCCATAGATGAATTAGGAATTGAGACCCTTGAGGCAAGAATTCAAGCCAATGACCTTTGAGAGAACCTCCCCCAGATAATCCAATAGGAGGTGAATTAAGCTTTTTTCTTTGGACTGTTTCTTCTGAAAAATCACAATATAAGAGTCACATGGCGTCTCCTTGGATGACCTACTTAATGAACATGTGAATTTGCAGATGGTAGGAATGTATAAGTGCTGCTTAGCTTCTGGGATTCAAAAAGTTATATCTAGAGCTGAGAGAAAAAAACAACTTGACCCAGTTTGCATGGTCAGAGGAACTTCAAGACCTGTTCTATACAAGGAGGTCTATTAGAACACCCAGGTTGAATATTCTCCACCTTGCTTACTTATTCAAAGTTCAGAGGGGGGACTTGTCATCTCCTAAAGTGATCCCTGATGACCTTTGTGCTGATCATCAAAACACTAGCCACTAGGAACCGTAACATGGCTCCATCATTGACAGGATGGGAATAAAGGGAGGCAAGAGATTTCTGGTACACTCTCGAACACAATGACATGATCACAGTTCATAAAACTAAAAAAAAGAGAAACAATGAGGAGGAGTGCTACTACTCCCAACTTAATTTTGAGGCTTCCAGAAGTCTGGAGCTAGGAGAAAATGATCATGATAGTTGAGATATGGAGAAGAGAGCTCAAGTTAGTGTCAGAGGATTTCAGCTTTATTGTCAACTCTTAATTATTTAGCTCGGTGACTGTGAATAGAATATTGAAACTTCTCTGCCCCTCTATTTTCTCATATGTAATTAAAATTTTTATACTTCATTATTGATTTGTGATTTTGTCAGTGAATCAAATTGGAATAGTGGAGAGAGAGCCAGCTTTAAGATCAAGAAGAGATGATTGCTAGTCCTGCCCTTAACATGTGATGACCAGATGACCACAAACAAGTCATATAAAAATGTCTATATCCAGAGATCTTATTTACTAAGACTATGATTTACAGATATGTTGCTGATATATATCAATAAAAGAGGCTTCCATACTGGAGTTCATCTGTAATATGTTTATATAGCACTTTAAAGCTTTCAAATTTACATTTTATCACTTTTGACTCTCAAAAGTGAGATAGACCCTACATTGTCCCTGGTTTAGAGATGAGGAAATTGAGATTGAGAGAGGCTAAATAATTTGACTACAGCTAGTTAGTGTCTGAGGCAGATTTCTACTCAGACTATGCTAATGTTAAGTTTCTCTCTACCTTACAGGATTTTTGTGAAGGTCAAGTGAGAAAATGTGAAATTCCTTCAAAAATATACTACTATGAAGTATAAGATACGGTTAAGGTCTTAGTATTTAAAACAGGATGGAAGGGAACAATGGATATAGTCATATATGTATTTTACATTTTAGGAACATGTGCTTTAGAGATTGAAGGCAAAGATAGGTTCACTTGTATGACCTAATAGTCAAAAAAGGAAGATGTCGCAAGAAAAAAGAGAAACTAAAAATGGCATTCCAGTTACAGGTTATATAATCATAAATTATCTCAATTAAGAGGGAAAAGGGAGCATCTTAAGAAATAAAACAACCACAATTCTAGATCAAGATCTTATCACTTTTTACATAGACTAATAATGCAATAGCTTTCTAATTGGCTTTCCACCCCCTACTTAGTTGCCAAAGTGGTTTTTCCAGAGTGTAGTACTGATAACATTACCCTCTCACATGTACATTCCTTCTAAAAAGCTGCAATTGTTACCTGTTCTCTCCAAGATGAAATATCAAATTCTCTCTTTACTCTTCATAACTTGTCCCCTTCACACATTTTCAGTCTTAAGCTTGACATTCCAAATATCATAGTCTATGATTTACTGCCCTCCTTGATATCCCGTGCACAGAACACTCTGTCTCCTAATTCAGAGAATTTTCATTGGTTGTTGCTCATTCCTTGGAACATCCTTCCTCATCTTTACCTTCTACTTTCCCTCAATTCTTTCAAATCACAGAAGGTAAACTAATTCATCTTCTCTATGAAGTCTTTTTGGAATTACAGATGTAGGTGACATCAAAGATAATGATGGGTTTACATAAGTTACAGCATACTTCCAGTGGTGATATGTTATTAAAGAAATAAATTATTGGAAAAAGTGGTTGACTGACGATATGGCAAGAGCAATGGATAATAGTTAGCTAAAACACCATAGTAATATCTATAAAATATCAAAATACTTAGAAGGCCTTCTGAACATTAAGTATTTCCTTTCTGGAATATCTGTGAAAGAAGAAAAGCACAGATCCCTTTGGATGAGAGCATATTGATGAATTGCAGTCTAAACTAATGGAAGGAAAATTTTAGATGAAAGAAATTCCATTTTCACTCTGGTATTATTTAACAATGATAGTTATGTAGAATTTAGTTTTTGCCAGATAGTTCAACATCAGAAAATAGTATCATTTTATCAGTAGAAATAAATGCTACTTTGCATCCTAAAGTAAATTGGACTTGTACATTAACTTTTCCATCTGGCTTGCAGCTGAAACTTTCCATGTATGTCATTTTCTCCATTAGAATGTGAGCTCCTTGAAAACAGGAAATATCTTATTTTTTTGTTTGTTTGTTTCTGTGTTTAGCACATTTGTTGTTCAGTTATTGTTCAGTCATTTTTCAATCATGTTAGACTCTTTTTGACCTCATTAAGCATTTTCTGAGCCAAGATACTAGAGTGGTTTGCCATTTTCTTCTCTAGCTCATTTTACAGTTGAGGAAATAGAGGCAAAATGAGTTAAGTGACTTGTCTTGTAAGTGTCTAAGACAAGACTTGGATTTATAAAGATGAGTCTTTCTGATTCCAGCTGTGGCACTTTATCTGGCACTCTATTATTTAGGACAATAAATTGCAGAGAAAATGCCCGGCTGAATTGCTAGATGGAATTTCCTCACCTGGGAGTTCCCTATAACAATGGAATCACAGGTCTGGTTTCTATCTCTAGAGAATGGTGCATTTGGCATATATCCGTGGAAGATCTGGGGAAGAGATTATAAAATAATTTGTGAACATTTTGAGAGAAGGAAACATTATTCATTGGGAGTCATATAGGTTCAATAACAAGTTATGTCAAAATAGCTTCATTTCCATTTTTGACAGAATTATTTGACTTGAAGATCAGAAAAATGGCAAAGACAATGCAGCTTAATTTCAGTAAGGCATTATATAAATTCTCTCATGATATCATTAGGAATGAGGCAGAGAAATGTGGGCTGACTGATAATATCAGCAGAGCGGATTTGTAACTGGTTGAACCACCATAGTTAAAGATAACAAAGGGGGAAAAAAAACAAAACAATAAACGTGGTTCTACTTGTTCTCTCTTTTTCTCCCATGTGCCTTTTATACCTTATTATCTTATTAACTAATCTTGGGATTTTAAGGTATCTTGTTTCTTCCTGCAATTTATATTCAGAGGGCTTTAGTTCTGTGCACTGATTTGATTCTCATTACCTCATCAGATCATCCATAAAACCCTTTTTATTTTGGAGGGAATTCTCTTCTTTATAGCCTTTCTTCTTTTCTAACATTTCATCTAAATGCTCCATGTACTATACTTATAGAGATTTAGGGTTGTTGATCAGTCCCCAGTTTCTCCCTCTCTGTGACATCAGAAGCAGAAAATCAATTGACACATCTGAATGAGAATAAACTTCTTGTAACACTCCTGGATTCTCCTTATATCACTGAGCTGTTCTATTGTGGAGATGAGGAAGGACATAGTCTTACCCATAAAATAGAGTGATTAATTAAAGCATGGAAGAATTTGAACTTATTAAGTCTGAATAATCTATTAGTCCTCTAAGAAGTGAAACTGGTAACATACTTTCCCCTGCACCAATCTTAACTTAATTTTTTTTGCTCATATTCGTGCTTCTTAGATATCTCATTTTAGGCCTTGAGCTTTTCCTTGTCTGAATTAAAACGAGTTTTAATTAACTGAACTTTTATTAAAGTCTATTGCTTCAAGCATTTTTTTGGCCTGTCTTAATCTTTTGTAAAACTCTTAATTATCTAAATAATAATATTAGTTAACATTTATCTAGTCCTTTAAGGTTTGCAAAATGCTTTATCATCTCATTTGATCTTCACAGCAGCCTGGGTAAAGTAAGGTGCTATTAGAATTCCATTTTACAGATGAAGAAATTGAGACTGAGTTTTATTAAATAACTTGGCTAGGATCACAATCTAGTAAGTGACAGAGGCAAATTTTGAATTCAGGTCCTTCTGACTCCAACTCTATGAAATATATCATATTGCTGACCTATGACACCTCATTATTTCCCCACTCTCATTCTCAACATTGAATTTTGGGAGCTCCTTTTATTCATGTGTAATTAAAGGGCAGCTCAAATTGAATATCATCTATGAATATATAGAAAACCCCATATTTTGAATCAGAACATCTGCAGTCATAAAATTAACAATGAATACCTTCAATGATCAAGTTGTTGTATTTTCTAGGTACAAATGAAACACAATTAACACAACAACATACAACACACAAATTAAACAAAGTATGACATACTCTGTATCCTGTGGGAGCTTATAGTCTATTGAGAGTGCTAGGTATAAATATGTGAAAAGATAAATAATTAAGAAATGAAAGCAAAATAATAAAGGCAAATATACTCAATTTACAAATGAGTGTTAAACATCATCACCATTGCCATTATCATCACTGACATAGGTAACATTTATATAGTCATTTGTAATTTCCCAAATACTTTACATATCATCTTATTTTGATCCTGACAACCACTGTGTGAAATGGGTACACTGATTACTATCATTTTGCAAATGAGAAAAGTGAGCCTGTGGGGAGTTAAGTGGCTTGGTTAAGATCAAGATCTCATATAAGTAATAATAAATAGAATACTAGACTTGGATTTAAAAGGACTTGAGTTCAAATTCCACCTCAGACATTTACAAGCTCTCTCAGCCTCAGTTTCCTCTTCTATAAAATGGAGACAGTAATAGCATTTACCTCCAGATTAAATGTGTTCAACTTAAATGAGATAACACATGTAAAGGACTTTGTAAAACTTCAAGTGCTATATAAGTTATAGTTATTATTATTGCTGTTGATATTAACATACTTGTATTTCTCATTGGATTTCTTGGCATAAAGATTAACTTGGATGTAACTGAAAGGCAGGGAATCAATGAAGTATGATGTATGCAAAGGCATGAGAAAAATCAGATTTTGTGGGTCTAATAAATGAGATTGGGGCATTCTACAGGACTATGCAGGGTTTATAGTATTTCTGAAAAAGCACTTTTGGAGACAGGGAAGATGAAAATCTGGTGTGAGTTTACATGGATATTTATACATGTATCTAATCCCAGGCTAGTTGCAGATGCCAGGCGTATCCATGGAGTTGGTCATACATGTGAGTATCCTTTCTAATACAACCACAATTCAATTTCCCTGCATTGTTTAGTCATTTAAAGAAATGTTCTTGGAAGTACAACTCTTCAAAAAATTGTGGAATCTATATATAATGTAAAGCAATATTTTCTTTTTTTTTTCCCTTTTTTCCTTTTTTTTTTTAATTTTTATTTAATAATTACTTTATATTGACAGAATCCATGTCAGGGTAATTTTTTTACAACATTATCCCTTGCACTCATTTCTGTTCCGATTTTTCCCCTCCCTCCCTCCACCCCCTCCCCTAGATGGCAAGCAGTCCTATATATGTTGGATATGTTGCAGTATATCCTAGATACAATATATGTTTGCAGAACCGAACAGTTTTCTTGTAAGCAATATTTTCTTAAAGAGAAAATTTTAAATCTTAGTATATGGAATTAGTTTCAGTATATTTTACCAAATTGTTTAACTATCCATTTCCAAAGTTCTGGTTTAGGTGTCAGTGAGTAAAGGGTAATTTTTAATATTTATTAAAAAGCATTTTAATGCTCATTCTCCCATTTGCTATAGTCTACATTGTATCCCAAGGAAAGCAGCCAAGAGAAAAAGAAATAATCAAAACCTTTTTTGCAAAGGAACATTGCAATAGATATGAGTCTGAAAAAATGGTTTTTGCTATCTTCAGACAATTGGCCAGTACTTACTGCATATCTATTTTGTGCCACGTATTGGAAGAGATGCTAGTGATTACTCTGCTTTCAAAGAATTTGTGTTCTTTTTAAAAATTAAAGTTTTTTATTTTCAAAATTTATGTGTGGATAATGTTTAACATTTATCCTTGCAAAGTCTTGTGTTCCAATTTTTTCCCTCCCTTGCCCTCATCCTTTCACCTAGATGGCAAATAATTCAATATATGTTAAACATGTGCAATTCTTCTAAACAAATATCATGCTGTACAAGAAAAATCAGATCAAAAAGGAAAAAAAATGAGAAAGAAAACAAAATGCAAGCAACCATTAACAAAAAGAGTGAAAATGCTATGTTGTGGTCCACACTCAGTTCCCACAGTCATCTTTCTGGGTATAGATGGCTCTCCATCACAAGACCATTGGAATTGGCCTGAATTACTTCATTATTGAAGAAAGCCATGTCTGTCAGAATTGATCATTGTATAATCTTGTGGTTGCTGTGTACAATGATGTCCTGGTTCTGTTCATTTCACTTAGCATCAGTTCCTATAAGTCTCTCCAGGCCTCTCTGTATTCATCCTGCCGATCATTTCTTATACAACAATATTTTCCATAACATTCACATTTGAATGTTCTCCATTCTCCAATTGATGGGCATTCACTCAATTTCCAGTTTCTTGCTACTTTGTAGTGGCTGCCACAAAAATTTTTGTACATGTGGGTCTTTTTTCTTTTTTATGATATGTTTAGGATACTGGTCCAGTTAAGACACTACTGAATCAAAGGGTATGTACAGTTTGATAGCCCTTTGGGCATAGTTCCAAATTGTTCTCCAGAATGGTTAAATCAGTTCACAGTGTATTAGTGTCCCAGTTTTCCCACATCCCCTCCAACTTTTATCATTATCTTTTCCTGTCATCTTACTCAATCTGAGAGATGTATAATGGAACCTCTTTGTCTTAATTTGCATTTCTCTGATAAATAGTGATTTAGAGCATCTTTTAATATGACTAGAAATGGTTTTAGTTTCTTCATCTGAAAATTATCTGTTCATATCTTTTGACCATTTATCCATTGGAAAATGGTTTAAAGAATTTATGTTCTAATACGGAAGACATTAAGTATATTCATATATATCTATATACAGAATGAATTGAAAAAGAAGAAATGCACATAAATACAAGGTAGGGGGGAATAGTATAAGTAGCTGAGGGGATCAAGAAAGGTTTATGCAGTTGTATAAGATGGTGCTTTGATTCTTGAAGGAATTATGTTAGACAGAGGTTAAAGAGGCTTCCACTGCTAGATATGGAAATGAGCAAAACAGTGCCATATGTGAAAGAAAGAGAGAAAACCACTGCTTGATGTATGGTTCTGATAAAGGCCTCATTTCTAAAGCATATATAGAAAGTACAGTATTATTCAAAAGCTCCAAGAGATTTGTGATTTTATTCCAATGAGGCAGATCCACTATTCATTCTCTATGAAACCTGGCCATGTTCCCTTTAGAAGTTCATCCCAGGAAATTCATCAAGCCCATGATATCATAACAGTTTGAAAAATCAGTAGTCTTAGATGTGAAGAATATTATATTAGAAATGTAACTTTAAAGATATTTCAATTCATAAGGCTGTAAGCAATCTTCCAATCTGTCCTTGAGTGATCATAAATTTACAATCTCAGAATGCAGTTTATGAATTACTTAGATTATTATAAAGTGGTTATTAATTTGTTAGTAGAAGGAAAGTTAGATTTTTTGCTTTGTAGCAGCAGATGGAGGTGAGCGAAAAGAAGAGCTGTGTCTGTTTGCTCCAGAATAATTCATTAGCATTCTTTCCAACCTGGAGTTATGTAAAACCAGGGTACTCTTTAGAAGCAATCCATTCTTCAAATTGTCCATTGCATCTCTGAACCTATAGTATAGACATTTCCTTTAGTAACACAGATCACAAACTATCCATGCCCATCCATCTTGTCTAACTCTTTTCTATGTCTTCTCATGTTTCCCACAAGAAACCATCCAATATCGTAGGGGCTTCCTTGTGTTCTCATTATATTGTGGGTATTACAGTTAAGACCATAAGCTATTCTTGTTTCAACTACATGAGTAACTTTCCCCCCTACTCATTCATTCATTTAATGATGTCCTTTATATTATTTTCCCTATATAATTCCTTATTTATAATCAACTATATTGCACTAGGTGATGCTCAACATTTTCCTAAACAGAGTAATTTCATGATGTAGGGATTATTTTTTCAACTTTAACTGTGTAATAGACTTTCTCCATAACAGTGCTATGCATCTTTGATGATCATATATCTCCTTATTTTAAAATTAGCTTGATCTAACAGCCAAGCATACCTCTGTTTTTACATCTTTCAAAAAATCCTAATTCAGACATAAGCAAGGAACATTCTTTTAAAGAGACTCTTTAAGAAAGTGTTTTGTATTTTATATGTGCAGGGACATAGTAAAAGCCTAATAAATGCTTTGTCTATCTAATCAAATGTTTTTTCTCCCAGTCAAAAATGATAAGCACCAAGGGAATGTATATTCTCTTTATAGGTCACTCATTTGTGTGATGGTAAATATGGTAGTACATCTCTCGTGAAAGTGTAAAAATTGACACTCATTAAAGATACTTAATATCTATGGGTCAATAGTTATAAATGTTACAAGGAATATCTGTAAGTCTTTATTTTTTATTTTGATAGTAATGTTTAAGATTTCTCCTGATTTTGGTAGCCTTCCTTTATTCGAGTAGCTTTGAAATCCATCCTTTAACACTACTGAAACTGTGACTTTTGGTAAAGACCTTCTCCATAAATTCTTGTTCATTCAATTTTGTGTGAAATTTAGTGTGAAAAGAAAGAAAGTTGATGAGGTAGTTAAGGTTCTTGTATTTTGGACTATAAGTTTGTTTGGGGTGGCTGGGTATTTTATCCTTCATGTGTGTTACTATGTTTTATTGGTGGCATTGGTCATTCTGGGGGACTATGAGCAGAATATATAATATATATGTTTCACTAATAACATCCCATATGCTGCTCTGGACTCTGAGAACATTTTGTCTATCTGTCCTCCATGCCTGAGATGATGATCTTCCTCCTTATCTCTTCTCCTAGCTCCCCTGACTTCTTTCAAGTCCCAGTTTTAATCTCACTTTTTACAAGAAGCTTCTCCCAATCCTTCTTTATTGTAGGGCCTTCCTGTTTAAAGCTTGTGCATATATATTTGCTCCTTGTCTCTCTCATTAGATCGCAAGCTCTTTGAGAACAGGACTTTGTATTCTCAGGGCTAAGCACAGGGCCTGATGCATAGTATGCATTTAAATAATGTGTATTGACTGACTGACTACTGCTATATTTTTTTAACCTTATTGTTGTGACTGTTTTCTGGTCATAATATCAAGGAATCAGTTTGTCATAATTTCAGTGCCATCAAGATCAACAGAAGCTGTAGCCATGATTATGCCTTCTGAGACCAATCTCTACCTACAAAGCATGCCCTATGATGAATAGAAATATTTAATTTATGTTGATTAAAAATTTACACCTCCCAGCAACTTCTCATCATCAGTCCCAATTCTGCCCTCTAGGGGCAGTGCAAGCCTCTTGAAAGATTTTTACATGAGCTTGTAACAGTTATTAAAGAAAGTTATTATGTCCCTCAGGCTACTACAGCTTATACTGGGCTCCTCAATTTACTTCAACTATCCCTCATATGATGTGATTTCTAGAGAATTTTACTATCCTAATTTCCCCCCTTTGAATAAGAATGCTGCTGCTGCTGCTGCTAACAATAATGATAGAACTTATTTAATACTTTAAAGTTCACACAGTACTTTTAAAATAATATATCATTTTATCCTTAATGCAAGCTTGTGAGATACTATTATCATCTCAATTTTTATATATGAGGAAACTGAGGCAGACAGGTTAAATGACTTGTCCAAAAAGCTGTTCAGTTGATTAAGTTGTGTCTAATCATACTGTCTATGGGGTTTTCTTGGCAGATGCTGGAACAGTTTGCCATTTCCTTCTCCAGTAGAATAAGGTAAATTGTGGTTAAGTGACTTGCCCAGAATTACTAGACTAATGAGTGTTAGAAGCCACTGATTTACTTAATCACCTGACTTCCTATGTTCTATCCATTGTATCTACAAGGTATATTTATTCCTCTTTTCCCCTCTTACAATGTGGTGTCCAAAAAGAAGTATAAACTCTAGTTATGGTCTGACAGAAGTAGAATATATAAGGACTATCATCTTCCTAAATATGGGCACTTTATTTCCAATGATGAAATCTGTGACTAAGAACTGGCCACTACTTTGTTTTGTTTTGTTTTTGCTGTAAATATTCTTTTTTTTTTATGTATGATTTTGCTCATCCTAGAAACCCTTGGGATGTAAAGAAGAATCACAAATAACCAAGGAGAGCAACGAACCACTTTGGAAATATGATGGGGGGGAAAGTACTTTTTGACACATGAAAATTGTCACTAGGAAAATGTGGGGGAATTCAGAGTATTTCTGTTTTCCTCATCCTGTCCCTTCCCCCCCTCCCACCATTCACACTTAATGTTCCTTGTGTTTTGGTTTTGGGTGCTCACCAGAAAGTCAGAAACCTCACAGGAAAAGCGGTTCCTGTACAATTTGATTTCTGCCAGCTCAGGAAGTACTCTAACATTCACCGGAGACTCTGTTACTGAGAGATTTCTATCTGAGTTCTGTAAGAAAGGAAATTGATCATTCTAACAGCTGTTAGGAGTACCTAATGGCTTCTCATACCAAGCCTCTGACAAGATTCACTTAAGAAGTACCCATTTTTACCATTTTTAACCTGACATAAAAAAGTAATTTGTAATACACTATAGAATATAAAAGAAGCTTTTTGAAATGATAGTACTATCTGTACATGGAGCTGCACGTTTTGACCCAGCATTATAAATATTGGATATATACTCTAAGGAGGTCAAAGACAAAAGGGAAATTCTCTCTCTCTGTGTGTACATATGTATATATGTATGTGTGTGTAAATAATATATAAAAATAAATCATTATACATGATATTAAATGAATTATTAATGTTATAAATAGTAACCTATGTATAAATAATTTATAAATATAAACGTTGTTGTTCAGTCATTTCAGTTATGTCTGGCTCCTTATGACTCCATTTAGGATTTTCTTGGCAAAGATACTAGAGAAGTTTGCCATTTCTTGCTCTAGCTCATTTTAAAGATAAGGAAACTGAAGCAGACAGGGTTAAGTGATGTGATCAGGGTCTTACAGCTAGTAACTGCTTGAGGCCAGATTTGAACTAAGGAAGATGACTTCCTGACTCCAGCCTAGCACTGTATCTACTATACCACCTACCTGATATACATATACACTCACCTATCCACCCACACCCACACACCTGTATGTATAGTATGTGCATATATTATGTTCATATTAAACACAACTTTTATGGTAGTAAACAAAAATGAAATGAATGCCTATTGAATAGCAAATAGGTAGCAAATATTGCCATATAATATTGCATTATAATAAATTAATATGAGGAATTCAAACAGCAATAGTATGAACTCAAATACTGTAACAAGTTCTTCAATCTACTCTTTTCCCATGATCTACTCCTCTATTCCACCTCAGTCACTTACAAAGATGGTCATACTCTTGAGCTTACTATTACTCACAAATGTATTGCCCTCCATGTTCAAGAATAATAACATTCTCTTATTAGATTATAATCCATTAGTTTTTCCCATTTGTTTTCTCTGCTTTTTCTTATCAAACCCCATTTTCATTCAAACTATGACTTCCAAACATCTACCCCTTCCCCCACACTCTTTCTGTCTCTGTCTGTCTGTCTTTGTCTGTCTCTCTTTCTCTCTCTGTCTCTCTCCCTGTCTCTGTCTCTGTCTCTCTGTCTTTATCTGTTTCTCTTTGTCTCTGTCTCTGTCTCTCTCCCTGTCTCTCTCTCTGTCTTTCTGTCTCTGTCTCTGTCTCTGTCTGTCTCTCTCTCTCTCTCTGTATGTCTCTGTCTCTCTGTCTCTATCTGTCTCTGTCTCTCTGTCTTTATCTGTTTCTCTTTGTCTCTGTCTCTGTCTCTCTCCCTGTCTCTCTCTCTGTCTTTCTGTCTCTGTCTCTGTCTGTCTCTCTCTCTCTCTCTCTCTGTATGTCTCTGTCTCTCTGTCTCTATCTGTCTCTGTCTCTGTCTCTCTCTGTCTTTGTCTCTCTCTGTCTCTCTCTGTCTCTCTCTCTCTGTTTCTGTCTCTGTCTCTGTCTCTGTCTCTCTCTGTCTCTAGCTGTCTCTGTCTCTCTCTGTCTCTCTGTTTCTGTCTCTCTCTGTCTCTGTCTCTCCCTGTCTCTCTGTCTCTGTCTCTGTCTCTCTGGAGTCTCTGTGTCTCTGTGTCTCTCTCTCTCTCTCTCTCTCTCTCTCTCTCTCTCTCTCTCTCTCTCTCACACACACACATATCATTTTGATCCTTTCATGAACCAATTCAACTCTGCAATGTCCTTCTCTGTTGAATCCCTAGCTCTGTTGTTAGATTGCTGATTATGTTTTGCTAAGCCTTTGACTTGGATGATTCCTACCACTGGCTGCTTTCACTTTTACATAGATATTGTTGAATAAAAGGTATAACATTATACTTGATCTTCTTTGCTACTAGGTAATCTTGTTATAACATCCTTGTCAATTCACCATCCTATTCTCTATAATGAATCTTTTCCTCTCCCCACTCCAATTCATCCTCCATTCAATCACCAAAATGATTATTCAAAAGCACAGATCCAACCATGTCACCCATCGCCAGTCCCCTCAAAAAACTCCAGTGGCTCCTTATCACTTCCCAAGTCAAATATAAAATTCTCTTTTTGTCAGTCAAAGTCCTTGATAACTTTTTCATCCTTTTTACCTCTTACTCCCCACCATGTATGTTTGATTCAGTGACATTGACTTCTTTGCTATTTCATCATTAAGGCATTTTCTCTGTCTGTACCTCAAGTTTAGAATGCTTTTTCCCTCAACTCTACCTGGTGTTTTTTCTTAGCTTCTTTTAATTCTGAAGTCTAATCCTGTCTTGTACAGGAAGCCTTTCCCAATTCCTCTAGTGTCTTCTATTTCTTACTTATTTCCTATTTGTCTTATAATACACTATAAATATTTATTTGCTTGTTCCCTCCATCCAATTGTGAGCTTCCTGAGGACAGGGACTGTCATTTGCCTTTTTTGTGTCACTATCAGTTATCACAATGCTTGGTACATAGTAGGTACTGACTGAATCATATTAACTGATATAAAGCAGATATAAAGGCAGAACCAGGACTACTTTTTAAAGTGTCAATAATGTAAAGAAAAATAAACTTAAAAGATAACATTGAACTTCATTTAATTTATTTTAATTATCTCAAATTAATTGCCCTGTACTTATCACCATGCCTTAGCTACTTTTTCATATGGAAACTTCTCTTAATACCTGTGACTTTCTCACTCTCCAATATCTCTCCAGGCTTGTGTTCCCCTTTTTCCATTGTGGAGTTTCTCTCAAGGTCTCCACTTTGAGTATTAGTGAAGACTGGCTCTTGTTCATTTCTCTCCTGATTCTAAGTCAGATATTCAAAAATTTGTAATTACTGCCCCTCTGTGCCTTTTCATATCTCCCTCTATCACTCCCACTCTCAGTCTTCCTTTTATGAATTGCCTTTCTCCATCAAAATATAAGCTACTTCAGGGCAAACAATATCTTTATTTTTGCTTGTATTTGTATTCCCAGAGTTCATTGCATTGTCTGATAGTGTTTAATATGTACTTGTTGATTTATAAATATAATGATCAATTTTGATTCTAGAAGATTGATGATGATATTTCTCTCCTCTTGATAGAGGATTGACTAGAGCTCAGTGCTGTCACACATTTTCATCTCTCAATTTCTTCAGATTAATGATTCCTCTTTGTTATTAGAAATGTTCTAAAGTAAGTAGAGTAAGTAAGGCTGTCTAGCCAACAGCCTACTGGAAGGGACAGACCTACCATCCTAAGTAGAGGAAGAGCTATCTTTTTGTTCAAAGTGTCCTTTTCTATAAAGCAAAATAGCAAATACTCTAGTGCAACCCCAATTTTTTTGGAAAACTGGGAACAGAGTCCCAAAGAAACTAGAAAAAAAAATCCATGCCAGTGCCACTAATTTGGGCTGTCTCTGAAAACCCATTAGTGGCCTCAGAAATTATTCCTGCTATTATATTGAGGGTTTTTATTTTATGAAGACAGGAACCATAAATGCAGTAAAGAACTCCAGTATCTAGATTAAAACATGGAATATAGCCATGGTGAAAGAAACTATGTTAACAATGCATTTGGAAATATATTTCCGTCTTTGAACTTTATTTCTACATCACTGTGGGCCTTAGCTGCTAGCATTTAGCACCAGCACGGTCCTTTCTTATGTAAGCATTTGCCAAAGGCAAAAAGAAAATACTACTAATAATACCCCTGACCCCCAGATATGATTTCCTTTCCTTAGAAAAGTGATCTTGGAGAGAAAAAAAAAAAACCAGAAAAACGTGTTGCATTTTTCTTTTCTAAAGACATTATATTGTCCTTCAATGTTTCACATATGTTTTTAGGTACAAAAAGTAATGGGTTTTTACTTCCCCACACGTCTCAGGAATGGGAGACCTGTACTGAGAGGTTTTCAGCTGAAGAAACCCAGTCCCAAAGCCCAACCATTTCATATGAGATCAATAAAAGTGCCCCAATCCTATCTATGTATATGTTTAAAGTAAACATTTTCAGACATCCCACACATGTGTTTCTCAAATGTCACTAGCTCATAGAAAACAGCAAATCCCCCAGTTTTCTAGGAACCCAATCAATATTGTGTGGAATCTTCATCAGGACAGAGCCAAGTGCTTTGAAGTATTCATACACAGACCAGCTGCCAGAAACATACCATTGCTGTACTTAAACCCAAACATATGTAGTGCACAACATTAATATTAATAAGGATATATTGAGGAGCCAAGATTCCCCAGAAAGAACTGAGAGGGCTTATGCAATCTGTATAATACTAAGGAGTAAGTAAAGAAAGGAAGCAAAGTATTATCTGATTTTTCTTTATTTAGAGAAAATGATTTTCAACATGATGATAACCTGACTGAGACAGTTCTTTCCAGGATTTGTGCCTCCAGTTGGTTGTCTTGTAGTGGATGGTTTGCCCTGACCTAATTCCTCTTGTGGACACATTTATGAGGCAGCTGCTGTCTGTGGTTGGGCAACAGTTTTTTTTTCCTCTGTGCAAAGCAAACTTACCCATGTGGCAGCTGACCCAATAACCCTGGCCACATTAGCACCATATTCTAATCAAGCCCAGAACGAATGCTTCAGTACTTCCCTGCCAAATCTGAGATGCTATATTTTCTTGTACATACTTCTTCACATTTAGAGTGAAAATCAAGAAAAAATCTGTACCCCTTTATATTCCTCCACTTACATTTGGAAACAGGATATTTTTCTGCCATCAAAGGGAACCTGCTTTCAAAGAAGCAGAGCTTCAAAGAATTCCAGAATCTCAGAGTTGGAAGGTATCCCAGTGGACACTTAGTCCAATTAATACCTGAGGAGTTTTTGACATTGGCTGACAAGTAGTCACCGTTTAATGAAGGCAATCATACCCCTACTAAATTTTTTCTTGACCAGAATAAACATCTCCAATTTCTCCATATGATTGACCAGACTTCCCTGGTTCCTTCCCCCTCCCCTTTCGTATGAGTGGATAATACTCTTCTCAGATTTTATTAGAATTTTCTGACTAGTTTTCATTTGCCTTTATCATCTCTATCAAATATCATATTTATTTTTGTACATGCTATAACATCCTAGAAAAATAAAGGTTTTCAAAGGTCAGGGACTATTGTAGGCATCTCAGTTTCACATATTCAAAACAGAACCAATTTTATTTTAGTTTGATTCCTCTTCTATTCTGAACTTCCTTATCACTTTTGAGACCCTCACCAGCCTTTCAGTTATCTTGCCGCATAATCTATTATATCTTTGACTCTATTCTTTCTCAGCAATTCAACTAATTGCAAAATTTTATAATTTCTTTCCCCACAGATTGTCTTTAAGATTCCTTATCTCCAGTTACACAGCCAGTACTCTAATTCAAGTATATATCACCTTCTAATTGGACAATTGCAATAGTCTTCCAATTGGTTTCTCTGTCTCAAGTTTATTTCTACTCTAGTTGATTCTCCAAAAAGCTGCCAAAATGATTTTTCTTATATAGATCTGATGATGTCATCCCATTACTCAATAAATTCCAATGGTTACCTATTATCTTGAATTTCAAATTAAAATTCCATAATAGACATTTAAAGCTGTTTATAAACTAGTTTTTTTTTTTTTTTCCGCACATTTCAGTTGTCTTGTAAACTACTTTCCTCCACACACCCTATAATACAACTATACAAAGGACATAGTTTCCCTCACACTATACCATTCCATTTCCCATCTCCTATGACTACATTAACTATTTTTCATGTTTAGAAGCTTTCTATTCTAATATCTATTTTTTAAAAGCTCTGGCTTCTTTTAAGACACAACTTAAGTATCACCTTCTGCAGAAGAAATGAAAAAGTCTTCTCCTTTCTCTCCCTCTCTAGCTATTACTGCCTTTCCTTTTAAAATTACTTTCATTCTACTCTGTATTTTGTATACAGTGATTCATGTTCATATTGTCTTCCAAATTAGAATGTAAGCTCCATAAAGACAGGAACTATTTTTTCTTTGTGTCTCCAAACAGTGGCTTATATATAGTAAATGTTTGATGAATAGTATTATTTCGCAGCCTCCAGCACCTAGTAAAATTCCTTGCATACAATAGGCATTAAAATTTTATTTAAGAAATTGAGTAAAGTGAATTTTTCCTCACACAAGCCTTCCTTCTCTATATACTTTTGTTTATTTTTAACATTATACTATTTTTTCTATGTATGTTAGTGACCTTATTAGATTATAAATTTCTTAAGGCAAAGTTATGCCTTATTTATCTTTATGTCACTCTGAAACCCTAACATTGTGTTTCATACATAATTGATGCTTAAATATTTGGTGAATTTTGAATTGAATTGAGTATTCAAAGAACTATCATTGGTCTTTGGGGAATATAAACTTTAAACCTCAACTTGGAAACTTAAAAGAAAATTCAATTATAAATGTAATTACTACCTTTCATTTACTTTCAAAAAAATTATTTCTCATACCTCCTGCCAATTCCTCACAAGGACATCAGACACTGTTTAGAATATTCTTTTAGTCAATGAAGAGTTGCTGACAGAAGGGAGAAATGCTAGATGCCATATTCCTACCTTAAATTGGCATCCTCCCCAGGATGGGTGTGGATTCAGGAAGCATTGATCAAGAATGCGGCTCTTGTTTTTCTTAGGGGCACAAAGTGATCACAGGGCATTCCTTATACTACTGGCTGTGCCTGAATTTTGAGGGCAATTTACAGGCACATAAACATGGGATATCTTTATGATAACTCATGTAGCAATGATACCTCAATGATGAGTGGATTTCCAATAATACTGAAGGGAAAACAGTCATAAATCCCACCAAAACATAATTGCATTATGTTGAAAAATTCCTATCAGATTCCATTCTATTTTTCTCCCATCCAGCTCAAATCCTCAGTCTCTGTAGTACTCTGAACCCTAGTTTCAAATATAAAAATGCTCATGTTACTTAACCCATTTAAATATGTTGATCACATACAATATGGGTAGAGTTGGAAATGCCAATGTGTTTTTCTATTCCTCTAGCTTACCTGTATTACCTTTCTATTTGATTAACATCAATAGACCAAAATTCCAACTAATTTTGTTACTGATTCTGTGTAAACCTAAGAGAAGCACTACCTTTTAATTAATGGGAGACAAAAATCTCAAAGATAAAAGGAGATTTTTAAAGATGATAACCAATCAAGAGGTGAATGGGATTTTTTTTCCTTTTCCAGGTAATAGTATTAAAGTAGCAAGATAAATTGGTGAAAGAATCTCTCAAAAACATGAATATACAAATTAGAGGTATATAAACATGTATTTATCATCTTATCAATGTAAGTATACCCTTCAGTGATTCAAATTATCACCTACCCATGTCTACCTATTCTGAGCAACTCTTCATGTTCTATCATAAAATTACCATACAATATCTGTCACATGGTGACAAATTTTGCCACTATTTTTAGACAGATAGTACTCAACATTTTCTATTTGAGGACATCTTGATGGTCTTAAAAATATTGATAACCCCTACCAACAAGCTTTTGTTTATGTAAATTCTATTTATTCATATTTGTCATGTTGGAAATCAAAATGTCAGTTCTATTATGAAAATAGTTTTGAGCTCATAGATGCCTTTAAAGATTTTTAGGGATCTCCAGACTACATTTTGAATTCTGCTATTATCAGTGGAGAACATAAGATATCCCTCCCTCTTCCTACATAAGAAAAGAAATAAGCATTTATTAAGTACTTAGTCCCTTACACATTCATCTTACTTGATTTTCCCATAAACCCTGGAGGAAATTGTTATTGCTCTACCCATTTATAATTGAAACCACATCACAAAAATGTTAAATGACATAGCAAATATTCAAGATTAGATTTGAACTCAGTTCTTTCTGATTCCAGGGTCAATAATCTCTCCATTTGTGCTATTTAGATGCCTTTGACTAGAAACCATTTATCAATTTCTTTGATGACATCCAATATACAAGTTCAATTGCATAATTCCTTACTTGAAATGTATTGCTACTTACATCATGTGCCTTTCCATTGCTCTTTGGGAGTTTTTAATTTAAATTCTTTAGTGACTATAGAATTTCATGACTTACCAATATATATGCTACTAAAACCCAGGTAATCCATTATATTGCTAGATATACAGTTTATGCTCCAGCTATGCTGACTAACCCAAAGTTTCTTAAACTATGTAACTGAATGTGATTATGATATATCATTAGCAAATATTTGATTTATTTACCTATTTTATATATTCAAGATCACATAAAAATTTCTTGGGTGAAAAGGGGCCACAAGTGCAAAACATATAAGAAGCTCCAGACTGACCTAATTCAGAGTAAATAATGAATTTCTTATGATTTAGGAAATAGGAGTATAAATTTATTTAAAATAAGAAACACTAAAATAGAGTCATTTAGATGATATCTAATTCAATAAACATTTATTAAATGTTCACCAAGTGTTAATATCATGCTAGCTTCTAGGTTTAAAAGATAAAGTGGAAAACAGTTCTTGTCTTCATGGCAGTTATATTTTACTAGATAATACAATGCATTAATAGATAAGTTAGCAGGATAATGTGAGGAGGAAGGCACATAAGCACTAACAATTAAGGATATCAGAAAAGATCCCCCGAAGTTTTATATCTCTAGATGCTTACTTGCATAAAATAGAAAAGAGAAGATTAATGAACTGGGCATGCAACTAAAAAAAGCTAGAAAAAGAACAAATTAAAACCCCCCAATTAAATATCAAATTTGAAATTCTGAAAATAAAAGGGGTGATTAATAAAACTGAAAGTAAGAAAACTATTGAATTAATAAACAAAACTAAGAGTTGGTTTTATGAAAAACCAACAAAAATAGATAAACCTTTAGTTAATTTGATTAGAAAAAGGAAAAAAGAAAATCAAATTGTTAGTATCATAAGCGAAAAGGGAGAACTTTCCACCAAATGGAGAGGAAATTAGAGCAATAATTAGAAGCTATTTTTGTCTATGTGTCAATAAATATGACAATCTAAGTGAAATTTATGAATACTTACAAAAATATAGACTTCTGAGATTAACAGAAGACAAAATAAATTACTTAAATAGTCCCATTTTAGTAAAAGAAATGGAACAAGCTATTAATCAGTTCCTTAAGAAAAAGTTGCTAGGGCAAGATGGATTTACATGTGAATTTTACCAAACATTTAAAGAACAATTAATACTAGTACTATGCAAACTATTTGGAAAGATAGGGAAAGAAGAAGTCCTACCAAATTCCTTTTACGACATAGATATAGTTCTGATACCTAAACCAGATAGGGTCAAACCAGAGAAAGAAAATTACACACCAATTTTCCGAATGATTATTGATGCAAAAATCTTATATTAGAAAAGAGATTACAGCTAGTATCCCCAGAATGATACACTATGACAAAGTAGGATTTATACCAGGAATGCAGGCTGATTCAATATTAGGAAAACTATTAGCAGAATTGACTATGTCAATAACCAAACTAACAAAAACCATGTGAATATGTCAATGGATGCATAAAAAGCATTTGACAAAATCCAACACCTCTTCCTATTAAAAACACTAGAGAGTATAGGAATAGATGGAGTTTCCCTTAAAATGATCAGTAGCATCTATTTAAAACCACCAGCAAGCATCATGTGTAATTGGAATAAACTGGAACCATCCCCAATAAGATCAGGGGTGAAACAAGGTTGCCCACTATCATCATTACTATTCAATATTGAACTAGAAATGTTAGCTTTGATAATAAGAAGAAAAAGAAAGTAAATGAATTAGAGTAATGAGGAAGCCAAATTATAACCTTTTGCAAATGATATGATGGTATACTTAGAGAATCCTAGAGAATCAACTAAAAAGCTATTAAAAACAATTCACAACTTTAGCAAAGTTGCAGGATACAAAATAAATACACACAAGTCATCAGCATTTCTATGTTACCAATAAATTCCAGCAGCAAGAGATACAAAGAGAAATTCTATTTAAAATAATTGTAGATAATATAAATTATTTGGAAGTCTACCTGCCAAGGCAAAGCCAGGAGTTGTATGAACACAGTTATAAAACACTCTCCCCACAAAAAAGTCATATCTAATCAATTAGAAGAATATCAAGTGGTCATGAGTAGGCTGAGCTAATATAATAAAAATGACAATACTACCTAAATTAATCTACTTATTCAGTGCCATACCAATCAAATTTTGCATAGCTAGAAAAAATAGTAACAAAGTTCATCTGGAAGAACAAAAGGTCAAGAATTTCAAAGGAATTAATAAAAAATGCCAGTGAAGGTGATCTAGCTGTACCAGACCTAAAACTATATTATAAAGTAGTGGTCATCAAAACCATTTGGTATTAAGAAATAGAGTAGTTGGTCAGTGGAATAGATTAGGTTTACAAGACACAATAGTCATTGACTATAATAATCTGGTGTTTGATAACCCCAAAGACTTTAGCTTCTGGGATAAAAACTCACTATTTGACAAAAATTGTTGGGAAAATTGGAAATTTGTATGGCAGAAACTAGACATTGACTCACATTTAACATCCTATGCCAAGATAAGGTCTAAATGGATTAGACATAAAGAATGATAATATAAGCAAATTAGAAGAACAAAGGATGGTTTACCTCTCAGATCTGTGGAGAAGGAAGGAATTTGTGGCCCAAGAAGAGCTAGAATACAACATGAAATACAAAATGGGTAATATTGATTATATTAAGTTAAAAAGTTTTTGTACAAACAAAACTAATGCAGACAAGATTAGAAAGAAAGCAATACACTGGGGAAAATTACATTTAAGGGTTCTGATAAAGGTCTCATTTCTAAAATATATAGAGAATTAACTTAAATTTATAGGAATTCAAACCATTCTCCAATTGATAAATGGTCAAAGAATGTGAACAAACAATTTTCAGGTGAAGAAATTGAAACCATTTCCAATCATATGAATAGGTGCTCTAAATCATTATTGTTCAGATAAATTCAAATGAAGACAATTCTGTGGTACCACTACATATCCCTCAGATTAGCTAAGATGACAGGAAAAGATAATGATAAAAGTTGGAGGGGATGTGGGAAAACTGGGACACTAATACATTGTTGGTGGAGTTGTGAAGTGATTCAACCATTCTGGAGAGTGATTTGGAACTATGCTCAGGGGGCTATCAAAATGTGCATACCCTTTGAACCAGCAGTGTCTTTACTGGCCCTATATCCAAAGAGATCTTAAAGGAGGAAAAGGGACCTACATGTGCAAAAATGTTTGTGGCAGCACTCTTTGTAGTGGCTAGAAACTGGAAACTGAGTGGATGGATGCCCATCAATTGGGGAATGGATAAATAAGTTGTGGCATATGAATGTTATAGAAAATTATTTTTCTATAAGAAATGATCAGCAAGATGATTTCAGAGAGGCTTGGAGAGATTTATATAAACTGATGCTAAGTGAAATGAGCAGAACCAGGAGATTATTGATCACAGCAACAAGATTATATGACAATCAATTCTGATGGACACGAGTCTTTCCAACAATGAGATGATTGAGGCCAGTTCCACTGATCTTGTGATGATGAGAGCCATCTACATCCAGAGAGGGGACTGTGGGAACTAAGTGTGGATCACAACCTAGCATTTTCACTCTTTTTGTTGTTGTTTGTTTGTATTTTGCTTTCTTTCTCATTTTTCCCTTTTTGATCTGATTTTTTTTGCAGTGTGACAATTGTGGAAATATGAATGCAAGATTTTCCCATTTTTAACATATATTAGATTACTTGTTGTCTAGGGGAAGAGGTAGGGCAAAGGGAGGAAAAAATTTGCAACACAAGTTTAACAAAAGTGAATGTTGCAAATTATCTGTACATGTTTTGAAAATAAAAAGCTTTAACAAAAAATTAAAAAAGAAACATCATACACACAGAGACAGAGAGAGAGACAGAGACAGGGAGAGAGAAAAGGAAAGACCCCCATAGCAGGAAGATAATATCTGGAAGGAAACTTAAGATTTTAAGAGTTTTGAGGTGAGGAAGATAGGCATTTCAGTTATTCAGGCATAATACCTGACTGAATTGGAAAAATAAAAGACCCATCATTTTTCTGTTTAGATCATCTTATCATCAACAAATATTCTTTTCCTCCTTCTATCCCCATCTGTTGTACTGAATATTTTCAGTCCATCAATAAGCATTTATTAAATATATTTCTATGCTCTTGGTAGCCAGGTGGCACAATGTTTAAAGTGTGGGGGAAATCCATTTTCTGGTGTTCAAATCTGATCTCAGACACTTATTAGCTATGTGATCCTAGGCAAGCACTCAACTGTTTTTTCCCTCAGTTTTCTCATCTGTCATATAAGTTGGATGAAGAAATGGTAAACCACTTCCTATCTTTGCCAAGAAAACCCCAAAATTGTGTCATGGAGAGTTGTTGAACAACAATAGCAATGACAGCAACAAGAAATAATTTGGTAACTACATACATGTCATTGAGAGTTTGAATAGGTAATGCCAAAACTCTGTCAATATTCCTCAAATCAGAACTAACCTTATGTTGAAATTTGGCAACTCTTAGTTTAATTCATTCTTGAGAGGACTTAAGAACTGTGTATTCTCCAGGAGGAATGGTGGTGAATGCAGGCTTTTAGATATCAGTCCTAGTTACTTGATATCTCCAGAGAGTCTTTAAAAAAGAAAGGAAAACAAAGGAAGAAAATTAAAGCACTCTTTTTGAAAAGGTCACCTAAAGTTAATTCTTTTCCTTCTGTCCTCCTCCTATAAAAACCAATAGAGCAAGAAGCACCATGCTGGGTATTAGCGGACCAAAGCTCAGTGGTGGATCTAACCAAGACCCAATCCCTGCCCTCAAAGAGTTGTTTTTTTCTTTCTTCTCTGTTAAGATGGACCACAGATGTGAACAAAGAAAAGAAACAGATCAAAGACATGAACTTCTCCAAGAGGGTTTTTGCAAACATTCAATTCAACAACAAACACTTATTAAATGACTTTTATGTGTAATGCACTATGCAAGGGGAGAGAGGAAAAGATAAAATAAAACACAGACCTAAGCTCAATGAGTTTGGTATAGGGAGATAGAGTATGTAATAAAGGCAAAACAAAGTAACTTTAAAAACAGTTTCAGACAAGGTGATATGAAAAAATTTCATTTTCACCTAGGAGACTGGGGGGGGGGGGTTGAAGGAGAACAGAAAAAGCTCCAGGGATGAAGGGACATTGAGGCTGATATTATTCTTCGCAAGAAATTTGGGATTCTTATAGGCAGAAGGTATGGGACTAGTTATAGTTCATGGGCATGATGGATGGTGTGAAGAATGGACAAGGAAGAGAATATTAGGAGAATGAGTAGCAATGCATATTGGCTTGAACACAGAATGTACCAAAAGTCATCACAGTTTAAATCGCTAAAGATGAAGCTTCACTAAGGCTTTTGAGACTTGCTAAACATTAGTATGATAAAAGTCTTGATTCTTTCCACTCTTTAACTAATATGCATCAAACCTTGGAGCCAGGACAAGGAGTTTACACCATATTTGGTTGACAGTGGAGATCAACCTACATTAAGATAAGTTTAGCATTGTTATGAAACAAAAATAGACAATGAAGAGATTGGAAAGAGTGAAAACAGGAAGCTATAACAAAGATTTAAATGCATATTCTTAAAAGCCTACATTAGTAATGGTAGAAGTAATAGTAGGAATAGTCAGAACAGTAGAAATAACAGGAATAGTACTCTTCTTTATTCCCTATGGATTGGATAACTGTTATAGGTTTTTCTTTTGGGATGTGCAAAATATTAGGATTAAGAGGTCAAAGGGGCTTTAACTGCAAATTCTTTTGAGAGAGCAGAGATATATGACCATTTCTATGCTAAACCAAATTGTTGTATAGAATAACAGAGTTTTGCAAATGGGATATTAGAGAGCAAGTTCAACCTTTTTATTTTACCAAGGAGTAAACTGAGTCCCAGAAAGGTGAAATGATTTGTTCATTCATCAACAATTAGAAGCAATAAATTGTACATACTAATTAATAGAATAGCTCCAAATTTTTAATTTAAAATCCAAGTTTTCTGAATCGTAGTAGTTCTATACTAGATCCTACTGATTCCTCTTGAATTCAAAATATTGAAAGTACCTCAGTTAATGCAGTTATTCCACAGTTTTGGTCTGTGACAGGCAGTAACTAAGACATTGTTTTAGGTCCCTCACAATCTATAATAGGCAATAGAAACCTAAATTGGGTTTGTCGAATCCTCCAGATGTTGCTGCATCTCAGCAATCAAATATCTTGGATCATTTGGCTTGCAAAGGACTTAATATGTCATGGTGTCAATAGAAAGGATGAGAGTTTAAGCTGCAGCAGTTATATTCTTACTTAATTCCCTTCCATTTGTCACAGGCTAGGATGCATTTTTGACAGCTGGGTGGGATTAAATATAGAAATCTATAACTGAAGAGCAGCCCCTGCAAGAACCTCAAAGGTTTGCCTCTAGGCAAGTCAACAAATGAAAGGCAAATTTACTTTAAAAAATCATTTAATTTTTTTTTTTTAGAGTTCCTTAAACATTGAATACATTTATCCTTGTAAATGTTTTTTGTTCTGAAACTATCATTTACTGGGCAGTATTGGTACTCAAATCTTTCAGTTATGAAGATCCTCAGTTAAACCAAAAAAACTACATAGCTTTGTAAAGCATTGTACTTTATTTTGTTCATTGGGAAAGTGAATAATGACAAAACTCATCTATGAATTCAATGACACTTTAATGATTTTTGTATTTTGTCAACAACAAAACAACTCTATATATTTTTGGTCTCAGATATTTATGCTGTGCAACCTGGATGAGTCATTTAATCTTGTTTATCTTAGTTTCACCATCTACAAAACTGGAGAAAAAATGGCAGACTACTTCAGCATCTTTGCCAAAACAATCCAAATGGGGTCAAGGAAAATTGGACACAATTGTAAAACATCTAAACAACAACCACCACCACAACAAAACATATATAGTGAAATTCAAAAGTGAAAATTAAAGAGGAGATACATTTGAAAATAAAAAAATGTCTCTTAGATGATATATAAAAATGACACCTGCTTTTTTAAAAAGGTCAATTAAAAACACAAAACATTACATTATTTAATTTTTGAGTGAGTAAAGAAAACTAAATAACCAAAATCAGAAATAAAAGGTGGGGGAGATTCACAAAAATAGAGAGAGGAATTACAGGAAATGATTAAAACATATTCTGTCCAAATAAATAATGATAGAAATGCAAAATAAAACAAAAATAATTTAGGAAAAATACAAAATACCCAAATAGTAATCTTTTAAAATAGCCTAATATCTGAAACAGAAGACATTTAATTTGATCTCTGGACTCCAAAAGGGAGTCTTTTTGTTTTGTCAACAACTTTGCCCAAGTTTATTCAGCAATCCTTCACTTCAATTTCACAGTTTTAGGACTCTGACCTACTAAGTCAGAAAGAAAGGGAGGATAGAATCCAAATTAAATTATCTAGGAAAAGAGTAAGGTTAAGCAGAGGTAAAAAAGGAAGAAACTTTTTCTTCTCCATTAATCTATGTCATTTTAAAATAGAGTAATTCTGGCTTTGAGTATTTGTACTTCCTGGCTAAGCCAAAAAGGACAACTTCATGCACAAATCCGATTCAACCAATACTGAACTGCTCTTTAAAAACAAAACAAAACAAAACAAAAAACCAAACAAAAAAACCCCTTATTTATTTTAATGTTTTTTTATAAATATAAAATTTTGAGTTCCAAATTTTCTTTCCTCCCTGTGTACCTCCTTTATCTTATCTGTGTCCAAATTCTATCAGTTTTCTCTGAATTTGAATAGAATTTTCTTTCATGAGCTTTTTGGACTTGTCTTGGATCCATGTTTTGCTGAGTACAGATAAGACAATCATAGTTGATCACTGTACAGTGTTGCTGATGTGTACAATATTGTTCACTTTGTATCAGTGTATGTAAATCCAGATTTTTGTGAAATTGGACATTCTTAAAGCACAATTATATCCCATTACATTCTCATACCACAACTTGTTTAGTCAAATTAATCTTGATTGGCATCCCCTCAATTTCCAATTTTTTGCCATCATACAAAGAGATAGTATAAATATTTTTGTACTTAGTGATTCTTTTCTCTTTTTTTTTTTTTTTTGATGCATTTGGTAGCAGCTGCCTTTTCCCCTTCTCCCACCTCCCACCCCTAACTTCAGTCCCACTGGGAGCAAAGTGCTACTCTGAGAAAAGATCTGCTTGAGTCAGTCTAGCAGTGAGTTGACCAGGCAGGCTAGATGCCATATCCTACATATAAAGGAACAACTACATCCATCTACTATGTCACATTTAGAACTTAATTTGGTTGGATTAAAGCCTGGTTGTATCTACTTTAAATTTGACTCACTCTCAGCAGACACCGAGCTGGCAGAGAGTATGCCCTTATTCTGAGGGCTATTCTTGTATTTTGGTTATTGTTATTAGAAAAACCTTACTATTCCTCAGGAATAGCCTTGTGACCCTTAGTGGGGATAACAGCCAATTGTATTCTAGGCACCTTATCTACAATTTTCTATTTGCATTAGAAGATATAATCCAGTATCTTGCTACACAAAATTCTAGCAACATTGCTCTTCCATATAATCATCTGTCCTCTAAAGCCATACATAGAATTCATATTAATGCATAGGTCTCATTTTTTTTTTGTGGTAGAATTTCTACAAATCCAAGGATAGGAAAGGATAGGGTCTATTCAGATCACTACCATGTTACCACAAACAGACTAAGATTCTGAGGGAGCATATGATTAACTTCCAAAATCAGTTCTTGGACTGGAGACTTGAAAGGAGAGACAGATAGGAGAATCATTTCTTAATGGAAAACTTGGTCCTAATAGCCAGAACAATTACAGTAAAATAAAGTAGTTTGGCTACTGCTTCCTTCTGGTCTGTGAATGGCCTGGGCACTTAGAGCAATCTCCTGAAGATCAGAATGGCCAACTTCAATTATCTATAAGGTAAAGCCACACAACTTTTTTGCTTCTTAGTCAGGAGAAGAGAAAAAGGCCTGATGGATATGTATAGTGAAGAACAATCACACATTACTGATAATCAACAACAGTTCTTATTCCAGAAAGCGTTGAAGTTTTCATGTCATATCTTAATGTCTGACCTAGTAGTGTTTGTCCTAGACATAGCTATACCAATATTCCATACCACTGAAAATAAAATTTTTGTTGACATGAAAGAAAATTAAAACTACATTACTTGGGATCATCTTTGTTTTCATTATCACATTAAAGTTATACATACAAATATGTATACATAGATTACACTAACATATATTTTAACATGTTTAACATATATTGGATTACTTGTCATCTAGGGGAGGGAGTGGGGGTTAGGAGGAGAAAATTTGGAGCACAAGGTTTTTCAAGGGTCAATGTTGAAAAATTATTCAGACATAAGTTTTAAAAATAAAAAGCTTAATAAAAAATAAATTTATACCTATATACATACATACACACTCACAGTCATACCAATATGTTGTGACTACATAGTATCTGAAATCATTATTATACATTTAATATAATGTTACAAAGTAATAGACATAGCAATATTACATAGGAATTGGTCCACGAGTTGCAGTTGATATGTAGATACTATCCTAATGATGTACCCATGGATGTTGATTATGTAATCTAGTGACTTTAGTTTATCTCTTTTTCAATCCATTCTCTAAACAGTGGACAAAATAACATAATAATAACCCTCCTGACTGGAAGTTTAGTGGATGCACATCAGTTAGAGAATGACTGAATAAGGTATGGTATGTGAATGTTATGCAATATTATTCTATAAAAAATGATCAGCAGGAGGATTTCAGAGAAGGCTGGAGAGACTTAGACGAACTGATGCTTAGTGAAATGAGCAGAACCAGGAGATCATTATACAATTCAACAACAAGATTACATGATGATCAATTCTGGTGGATTTGGCTTTTGTGAACAGCAAAGTGATTCAGGCCAATGGACTTGTGATAGAGAGAGCCATCTGTACCCAGAGAGAAGATTGTGGGAACTTAGTGTGGATCACAACACATTATTTTCAACTTTTTTTGTTGTTTGCTTGCTTTTTCTTTTTTTCTTATTTTTTCCTTTTTGATCTGATTTTTCTTGTATAGCATGATAATTGTGGAAAAATGTATGGAAGAATGCACATATTTAACATATATTGAATTACTTGCTCACTAGGAGAGGAGGGAGAAAAAAATTTGGAACACAAGGTTTTGGAAGGGTTAATGTTGAAAACTATCTTTGAATATATTTTGAAAATAAAAAGTTGTTATTTAACAAATAAAAAATAATCCTCCTGCTAGAATACTTTTAAAGATTCTTTATTGCCTATAGAAAAAAATCTAAATTTAATCTGACCCCAATCTACTTTATCTGACTTATTTTGCATTATTCTACATCATTCATTCAATGTTCCAACCAAATTAAGCTGTTAGCTCTTACCTAAATTTAATTCATTTTTAATCTCTGTGTTTTTATATAGCCTGTAGGCCATTCCTAGAATAAATTCTCTGTTTCTTCTTAAAGAGGCCCTGGTTGATATTAATAGCGAAGTGTTGTCATGTGATAGTATTGTGATGGTATGATAGTATTGACTAACACTCTTCAATAGTTTCTATTCCAGGGAGGGTTGAAGGCCACCTAGTTAAACACATGTTCATGTTTGGCCTTGTTTTTCTTAAAGAATCAGCTCAGATACCAACTCCTAAGGGAGGCCTTTTTTGACCTCTCCATTTATTAATATTCTCTCTTTCCTTGTATTTATTACTTTGTCTGCATGTTGATTCATTCCAGTACACAATGTATGTTTCTTGAGTTCAGGGTTTCACTCAGTTTTTGTTTTTGGACACTTACATGTTAAATTCAAGGCAATTTTAATGTTTAATTCAATATTTCAGCTAGTTTGAAGTAAATATGCTTTATTGTTTTTGGAGGGTATATAATCTGAGAAAATAACCATCTTTTATAGCATTATCTTAATGAGAAAATGCATTCTAAACATTGCACAAATGAACCTTCTTAGATGTTGCAGGGTGGTGTCTGTGCTTTCAAGTTTCTATTCATGGGGGTACTACATGTTCACCAAAGAAGAACTTTTGGGTTTTGTTCTGTTTTCTTCTGTTTTTAATGCTTCTTTGCATAGCCACAGTAAGGAAAAGAAAAGAAAGGGGAAGAGAATAAACATTCATATAGCACCTACTATATGCCAAACACTATGCTATAAAGTTTTTACAAATATTATCTCATTTGGTACCCATAACTTAGATGGGAAATATTAATCCCAATTATAGTTGAGGAAACTGAAGCAAATAGAAACCTGCCCAAAGGTTCCACAGTAAGTATTTGAGGTCATATTTGAATTCAGATCTTCTGATTCCAGGCCTAGCACTATCCACTGAATTACCAGCTGCTTCATAAATAGTAGGTACTTTTTGCCCAAACTTTATTTCCATCTCTCATTTCCAGAACCACAGAGTCCAAAAGTCTCTTGCAGAATACAGAATAAATGGTATATGGATGTTCTGTAGTGATATTTATACATCCAGGTGATTGGATAGGATGTTTATGGAGGGCTAGCACGTCTGGTGTGAGGGCTCACCAAGCCTTTTTCAGGCTGCTCAAACATCTCTGGTGTCCACCTTTACCCATCTTAACTGTGGCTCTAAGAAGTTGTGGCCTGCATAGCAGACACACTTGATAAGACCACCAGATGGACTAAACCCGGTGTAGGATAACTGAAAAGTCTTTAAATCTGTTGGTGAGTTGGGTGTCTACTCAAGCACTGGGTGCAACTAGTGGATGATAGCAGTTTATTTCAACAGTCATAAAGGAAGCTGAAGCAGGTTCTGTAGAGCATTTAGAGCTTGGTCAAACATAAAAAACGCCAGAGTCATTTAGTGCATCCTAGACCAATGCTAGTTGTCCTGATTGACTTGCCACTGGACCCTAAAAATCCAGTGGGTCTGACAACTTTGTGCAATTCTGCTTCACTTAAATCCAATTCATGCGGGAGTCAAGATATTGTTCTTTGATATCATTGGTCCTCGAAACAAAATTCATTCAAATACATTCAGATTTTAAATAAGTGATGAGAAAGCACTAATGGATAACTGGGTTTGCTGAGGAAGTATAACAACTATCATGTTTATCTGAACTCTTTACATCTGTAATTTTTTTTTTTTGACTTAGTATCTTGAATTTGCTCAAGCATAGGAACCAATGGAAAAATGTTTTTTCCTGTGAACTCTCTCTCTCTCTCTCTCTCTCTCTCTCTCTCTCTCTCTCTCTCTCTCTCTCTCTGTGTGTGTGTGTGTGTGTGTGTGTGTGTGTGTGTGTGTACAAAAGGATAGAGTGAGAATAGGGACTAGTACTCAGAGAAATATGAATTGACAATCATATGGGAAATTAGATTGCAGCAAAATTATGTAAAAGAGATGACATTGTAGAATAATGAACTGGAAGTCAAGTGTTTGATGTTAATCATTATTTTAGCAGATCTATTTAGAATGTGATCATCTGCTTGTACAAAAATACAGAAGTCTACAATTAAATAGCTTCACCCTCCTCATTACTGACAATATTAAGAAAACAGAATTTGGCTGAATACAGAATAAAATCTGAGTTACTGTTAAGACTTCAGGGATACTTTTTCCAATAGTATCTATTTAATGTCCCATATACTTCCCTTTCCCCATTCTCACTTGTCTAGATTTTTTTTTCTACCCACCAACATCATAGCAAGTAGAGCAAATTAAGAGAAAGAAAGTATCAAATTGAATATCTCATCAGGTCTAACATCAGCCCTTAGTGTCTTTCCCTAACATTATAATTGTTTGACAAAATCAAGGATAATGGTAATAATATGATTCATTTGTCCACTACTTTATATCTTACAAATATACTTATGTAAATGTACTAAATATGCAAATATGTTTATCTAATAAATAAAGCATAATTCTAGCCTTTGACTGAGAGTTACCTTTTAAAAATATTCCTTTTTAACTTTTTTAGGATTTGATCTAGGGAGATGATGTCTAGGGAGTCTGTTATTTCAACTTTGCTAATGATAGGCATGGAACAGAATAAGAAACTGGTCACCAAAAATAAAACATGAGAAGAATAATGAATTGCTTCTCATATATGTTATCTGTAAACTTGAAAAAATACAAAAGAATAAAGCTTCAAAAGTATTAATACCTGAAGGGTTTTATATTCAGTATAAAATCTGGAAGGGAAGTAGGAAGGATCCTAAAGTTAGCCTTGAAAAATTATCTTCTTTAAAAAATTCAAATAACAAGCAGTTCCTTTTCTCTTTGGGAAAAAACAAAAAAAGAACTCAAAGGAAGAGGAGTTCCATAAGCTTGACTGATTTACTCATCTTACTCGGAGGAACATTTGAGTAGTAGGTATGGGTAGAGTAGTGGTATTTATGACTGATCTTATAAATGGATGAGTGGAATGGAGACAAAGGTCATGAAAATGAAGAATATTGAGGAAACTGAAAGGTCCATCTTTAAACTACATAGGATCTGGGTTTGAATATCAGTAAAGTAGATATTTTTTGGGAAGAAGAAGGAATGACCTGGAAAGCCAAGGGTGACAACAACAATCATCTGAACAAGAAAAAGTAAACTTTAAAAGAGAAGAAATGATTATGGAGTGAAGGCAAGAGAGTGGGAATCTGAAAGTGGCAATGGGAATTAAGGAGTATGTCATTTCTTCTTTCTGATGAATAGTTTGAGAACAGGAGGAACCGATCTCAAAGAGGGAACCAAAAAGATGTTGTATATAGGGAAAAAGTCAAGTTTCAGTGAACATTAGAAGATGAAAGGATAAATCACATTTCCCCCTTATAACATACCAAGTGAGGAAGATAACATCATCCCTCTGAAGGTGAGGCTGGAAAAATGCAGCTAACTGGGCTGAGTCATACAGGAGTTGACCTCATGTATATCTGGAGTCAGCAAGGTGACTCAAAAGATAGAATGACAAAAGTTGGGAAGGCTCATCTTCTTGAGTCCAAATCTAGATCTCAAATACCTATTAGTTGTGTGACTCTGGGCAAAAACAGTTAATCCTGTTTGCCTCAGTTTTGTCATCTGGAAAATGAGTCGGAGAAGAAAATGTTCAACCACTTTGGTGTCTCTGCCATGAAAACCCCAAATGAGGACATGAAGGATTGGATAGGATTAAAATGACTTGACAAAACTCCTTGACTTTGGTTCTAACAGTCTATCTGGATAGTTCAGAGTGTTCTTCAAAATGTATACAAAATGAAAACACTCTAAAATATAAAGGAAGAAAGACATTGAAGAAATGTGCTAAAGAAATATAGTTATTATTTTAAAATAGCAATATTTATTGATTGTCAAATAGATTATGGCATGTCACAAAATAGGAAATAGGTGTGAAACAAAAATGTTCTTGGATGCCCTCAAAAATATTCATACAAATATAAAAAAAAATTCAAATAGCATTGCTCTGATGTATCCAACAAAGTGTAATTTCTCAGAGATAGCTTAGCAATTTCTACCAGCTATCGCATTGTATAAAAATACATCAATGTCAACCCAACTCCATAAAGTACTGCAATAGAATTTGCTTAAGAAAGAGGCCTGAGAGTGGCACATCCAAAATGAACATCATACTGAGAAAAACAATATCTATTTCCATCAGTCATTCCATTTAGAGCTTTCAAGAAATGCTTTGCTGCTACAAAATGAAAAGTCATTCTTACTTTTTTCAAGTAACTTATAGTTTTATTTGGATGGTTAGTAATTTTTAGGAAGTGTAAGAATTCTTGAAAGGTTCATTACACTCTAGCTGTGCTATATATGTAAAAACAAGAGATCTGATGATAGGATATCCCATTCTACCAAGAGAGAAAGCACTGTAGTGCTTATATACTCTCTCTGGGCCTCTTGGTTGAAGGAAATTATATGCTATCAATTTACAAGAGGAACAGAAAATTCCTCCTAAAACTTCTAGGGTGGTCTTGCTAAAACATTAGTATTAAAAATGCATGGGCACAAGTGACAGATGGAGCCTGGTTTAATAGAGAGAACCTTGAACTTGAAGTTAAAAGAAATGTTTACTATATTACCCTGAAGAAGGCAATTTAATATAACAGGGTTTCAGTTCCCCTGTCCATAAAAATTATTATAATATAATATTATCATATTATATTATCATATATTATAATTGTGTATAATTATAGTATATATGGTTGTTGTGAGATAATTGAAATAATGTAGATAAATCACTTTATAGTGTACATTAATCTATGATTATTAATGGTTGTCTGTAATAATGTAATTGTTCTATCTCATGGAAATCCATTCCCAAAAGTGTGTGTCACTAAGTCTGATCTGAGTTAAGGATATGTGAGCTAGCTCAAGTGAGATTTTTTTTTTTTTCTTTTCCCTTGTTGTATTGGAATGAGGAGACAAAGACAACTATTAGTGGGGAGAAAGACTAGATTTTTTTGGTTTAAGAAGGCATGGCCCTGTTTCAGTTGTGTTTATTCTTCTTGCTTTTTAGCAAGAGAATATGCCAGGAACCAATCAATAGCCTGCATCTTCCTTGAAGTAGTTTTAAATGACCAGAAGTAGTTATAAAATGCCCACACATTTTCTGAATTGGTGAGAAACACCCTTCCATTATATGTCACCATGTCAATCTAGTAGCAAGTCTCATAGCTTCTTTCATGTGAACTGGCAGTGTCTGAGAATGGAACTCTATAGCGAGCTTTCATTAGGCTGAATAACTGAAGATACCAGAAACCTAGGAATATAACTTTTAACAAAAGGTATATTATAAACTTAACATTTATTACAAGTTTAATATGAAACCAACAAATCCAATTAAATTTGCATTGCAACATCTACATTTAAATAAATGAATTTCAGTGCATAAAGTACCATAAAAATGCATCAGTCACTCCCTCTAGATTTTCATAAGATTTATTTAATCACTTTTCCTTTTGCATAGTAGTAATTAGTATGCACTTTGTTATTCTGGTTCTCCTTTTTTACTTTATGTTATTTCATAAGGGTCCTTTCAGATTTCTTTATAGTCTTCATACTTATTGATCTTAATTTCATTATAGTTTCTTATTACATTATTCTAGGTAGGAAAGTCATAATCAAAAAAAAGTTATCTGAATCCAATTTTCTCCCATCAGCAACCTAAGTGCTATTAAAATTACTGACATTAAAATATGAGTGTTATTTCTTTTAAGAAAATAATTTGAAAAATGGACTTCTTTTAAATTCATAATCTCTTTTAAATCCTCATTCTTGTCTAGTTTTTATAATGACAATAAAATCTGATTATTAGCAAAAGTGATGGAGCACTGGCTAGCAACCAATTGCCCCACAGTTAAATTGGAAATTAAAACTTATGGCTCAATAATATAGAAAAGAGCTTCTAGCTTCTTTTAGTCACATTCAAGGAGAGGCATAAAATGTTGAGTTCTAGACCAACAGTGAAAGTTGGCAGTTTTTGTTCAGGGGAAGTGGATACTTAATAAAAATTTGACTGCTATGCCACCTTGAAGTGACACACAAATTGAGTTAAGATCTAGGAACATTACTGATTATTCTAGTCTAGGATTATTAATTCCCTGGATAAGAAAAAACAAAAAACAGAAAAACAACTGAGTAGTAACCTCAGAAGGGGAAGGAAGAAGATAGATGATTTGATCCAAATAAGAAAACTTGTATTTCTTTTTGTTTTATTTTCTCAGATTTGTTTAGTTTTTTCTATTTACCACATTTCTAGAGAATCTAGCAGATGATATGGACTCAATTAACATAGAGCTGAATAAAACAACAATAATGATGATAGCTAGCATTTAAGATCAAAAAAGCACTGTTCAAATTAATGAATTTTATGCTTATAACAACCCCATAAATTAGGTGCTATGATCACTCTATTTTACAGATAAGAAACTGAGGCTGAGAGAACTTAAGTGATTTGTCTATTAATATTAAGTAGCCAGTAAATATTTGAAGCAGAATTGTGAATTTAGGTCTTCCTGATGCCAAATCTTATACTCTATTTACATACCCATTTACATGCTTAGTATGAAAAGAAATGGAATATAATAGAGTAGAACAAAATAGAATAGAACAGAACATAATATACTACAATGTAATAGAATAAAATGGGATTAGAAAGAATGGGATAGGTAGAACAGAAAAAAATAAATGAGAATAATAGAATAAAATATAAAAGAATATAGTATGGTAGAATAGGATTAATCAAATTGAATTGAATTAAAAAGAATCAAGCCAAATAGAATAGAATGGAACAGAAAGGAAAGGAAGTTATGTGACAGAATAGTCTAAAAAAAATTGAACCAGAATAGAATAGAATAGAGTAGAGTAGGATAGAGTAGCATAGCATAGAATAGAATAGAATAGAGTGAAATAGAATAGAAGGGAATGGAATAGAATGGGACAGAATAGAGTGATATAGAATAATGGAATAGAATAGAATACAATACAATTGAATGGAAGGGAAGGAAAGAATAGAAAAGGGATAAAAATGAAGGGAAGGGAAGGGAAAAGAAAGCACATGATAGAATAATCCAGATAGGATTGAACTAGAATAGAACAGATTAGAATAGAACAAAACACACTGTACTTGCAAATTAGTACATTCCTATGCTGACTTGATGTTGCTTTCTTATTTAGTTTTCAACTGGTAGAAATGAACAGCTCTGGATGACATTTTGACCTCCTTTAAGAAGTGGTTTCATCAATATGGCCTTATTTTCTGCTGTCACCCCTTACAATCTATGTCCTTAGGGGACAACGCTCAAATTTCCTTGTTACTGCTAACAGAATTTTTTTTTTTTTAGCAAATTATAAGTTATCCTTTTGTAAGTAGGTTACTTTGTGATAATAGAATTAAAATTTATTCTTTTGTATCTTTTAACTTTTAACCCTTTGTATCTTTTAATTACCTGACCTTCAGCTCTTCATTTCTATTAACCCAGTTCTGAGTAAAATAATCATCCACAAAGACAATGGTGAAGGAAAAGACCACCGTGCCTAATAAAGATTGATGGTAGCACTGGGGAAACTCTTCATATGAACTTTGAATATATCAACAAATGTTCCATTCCCAAGTTAACTGAACCTAGGTACATGCAGGTTTGCTGAAAGGGGAACAAAGGTTAATTGAGACCAGGTCTTTAAGCACAAAATCTATGAAAAGGGAACTTTGCTCCTTAGCTTTTTGTGAGCTTCATGACACCGAGAGAACTCTCTGTGTGCCAGATGGAGCTAAAGTTGAGTCTGTTTTTAAAAGAAGCTTTGAACTCTTGTGATATTTTGTTGTAAAATATCCTCATTGACATGTATGTAATATGTTAGTACCTTGATTTTCTTATGCATTTTGGATCTACTAATTGAATGCTTCCCCTTCCTTATACCATTTCATATTGTATAAAAATTTATATGAAACAACATTTTATATTAAGTACAATTATATTATTTTATAATGTAATTTACCTTGAATGGAAATTTCACGAATTCAGTTACACAAGAATATTACAATAGGAGTTAGACTGGTGTCTAAGATAAAACGCCCTTTTAAATGAGATGCAGAAAAGCTGCTTCAGAACAGAAACACACAACAAAATTTAAGATGACAATATCAGTATTTTTAAAGTTTTTGTGTCTTTTACTTTTACAAAACAATCTATTGTGGGCATTTCCTTCTCCCTGAAATTGAACCTTCCCTCACTGCAAAGAAAAATAGGCAAGACCAATGACACAGGAACTTCAACTATTTATCTCTGCATGTTCATACTTTAGCAAAGAGGAGAGGTCAGTATCTTTCTTGGCATTCTTCTGGATCAGGATTGGTCATTATAATTAACCACAGTTCGATTGACATTCATTGTTATTTTTAAGTATGTTTTTGAATCTAATGTATATCAAGTTTTCCTGGTTCTGTTTATATTATTCTGAAGCAATTCATAAAACTCTTTCCATGCTTCTCAGAATTCCTCCTATTTATTATTTCTTAAAGTCCTATAATATTCTGTGACATTTAGGCGCCATATTTTGTGTAATCATTACTGTTGACAGATAATCACTCTGTTTATATATTTTTCCTTTTACTACCAGAAAATATACTGCTATGAATATTGTGGCAGATATTGGAAATTTCCCCCCTGTCTTCTATAAGACATATTACATATGTCTAGTAGTGTTGTTGCTGTGTTAAATGAAAAGAGCAGTTTAATAGCATTTGTCACAGAATGTAAAGAACAATTGGACTAATTTACAATTCTACCATCTGGGTATCAATACTCTTGTTTAAATTGAGCTTCCCAGGCTGATTTGAATGGATAAAGTTGTGTTTATCAAAGTAATACAATTCATTCAGTAGTTGATACTATATCCTGGAAAAAGATTGCCAAACCTTATTCAATTTGTTTACCATTTCCCCTTCCTAAGGAATAGAAATAAAGAACAGTATTAAATACAAATTAAATTGCATGAATATTTAAAAAAGGAATATTTCTCTCTCCATTTCAATTTGTCCTTATTCCATCAGAATCATTCTCATAGTAATTTAAGAAAATCTTTCTAAATGAATGGTGCATTCTACTACACATTTTAGAATTATACTTAGCTTTACCTAACATATAGGCATAATACCTACACAATATGACCTTTTGGTGTGAAGAAAGAATGATTTTTATGAGTGAAAAAGGCAAGACACATACTAGAGAGTCAAATGGAAAAAGTCTGGCAACTTCAAATATGATAAATTTGCTGAATACATCCTGTTGCTTTCCCTAGTGGCCCCTAGCCAAATAGCTTTGCATTATATCCGCAATTGGTTGAACAAAAGGAAATAAAATAGGGTCTTAACTGTAGTCCCAGAGCTTAATTAATAAACAGAAGTCACATATGGTGTCAACTGTCTAAACTATGCATCCTGGCTTCTCTACCTAGTTAGCTTTGAGCCAAATTAAGAAGAATTCATTATTGGCCTCAAATAATGAATTAAAAAATGCTGACAATTGAGAAAGGATCCCATTATTATTAATTGATGTGTTTAAAATACATGTTTGAAATAAAGGGGGCAACCAAAGTACATGCCCTGAGTATTGAGTGAATAATAAATAGAACCTACTCAGAAACTTCTCCCAAGTCCCACATTTCAAAATTTATGATGTTGGGTTTAACTAAGAGCATTTCTCAAGAGGGGTGCTTAAATCATCCAAGAACAAGTAGTCCCTGCTGCCTTTAAATTAGTAATGTATTTAAACATAAAGCTTTAAACCATAGCATGTAGTTGATACTCAAAATTTAAGAGAATTCTGAAATGCTAAAGGTCATAAGGATTGAAATATTTTGAAAAAAGAAATTTAAAAAGTAAAGAAGATATATAAATATAAAATTTAAAAGACACTAAAGTGAATTATGAGATCAACACTCCAAAAGATTAAGGTAGGGCAAAGGAAATGACAAGATTGTTCAGATAACAGAATGGTCTATGAGGATAAGAGGAAGATGGGCCATCAATCAGAAAACAGGAAAACAAAAAAAAAAAGTGCTCATATTAAATCTTCTTTTGTCACACCTATTGTATGGAAAAGGGCCTCCTCCTGAATTCCTCTCTGAAAGACAATGTTATCAGCAAATGACATATCTGTCATAGGGTCTTTTCAGGCTGAAATTCAGCAGGAATCAGCACAATTACAATTTTGGAATTATAAACTCATAGAGTTGGAGTTGGAAAGGATTTTAGAGGCCATCTCCAAATGCCTCATTTTATAGATTAGGAACATGGGAACCAGAGAAGTGTCCAAGGTTACTCATATAAATGTATGTCAGAGTCAGTATTTAAACATTCCAAATTCATTTTATATTTCCATTTTCTCATGATGACTGGGACTCCAATCCCAGGATTGAGAAAAAAGGAATTGAGGAAAATCAGTTACTTTTTGAGGAAATCAATTACTTTTACCCTCCCTGTACTTGGCCATCTACCTCAATGTCTTGGTCCCTTCTCACCAAAGACTGATTGCTCAAAAATACTACCACAAATGCTTTATGAATAGCAAATAAATTCGTTTATACAAGCAGATAACAAACAAGATCAGAGATACTCTACAGATTAGAATATATTAGAAAAAACATAGGAGACATCAGGTCTTTCTGTAGAAGCAAGTTAACTTGACTTAAGTAAGAGGGAGGCCCTAATATTACCCAGGGGAAATTCTCTAGTCTTTAGGAAGGCAGCTATAAATCAAGAACATATTGAGATGCTAGTTTTCCCTATATTTATTCTGCTTCCAAAGATAATCCCCCCTCCCCATTCCTGCCTGGAAGTTTGACTCAAAGAGAGTCTGGAATCACACATGTTCCCTCTTGAAGCAGTAATGTAGATTATCTCTCTTCTCCAAAGCTTTCATTCCAAACTCTGATTTTAAGTAGACATGAAGCATTAAGTTATCTTTTATTCTTATTCAGAAATTCTTGGCAAAATATTCCAGACTTGGCTAGAAATCTGAGTTACCTAGGGGTTAAAACTCCAAAGAATCACTGGACCATAGAGTTTAGGAGGAAAGATAACTGCACTAGAGTGTTCTTGGAAGGTTTTGTGGAGAAGATAGAATGTCAATGGGTCCTTGAGGGATTGGTAGAATTTGGATAGAGAGGGAGTAGAAGAGATAGCATTCTGGGCAATGGTATGAGCTAAGATTTGGAAATTAAATATAAATAATGTATTGCAGGAATAGAAAGAAATCAACCCTACAATATAGCTCAAGTGATGGGGCTGAACTCTGAAACTGTGTTTCCTTTAAACTGTAAAAGAAGGAAGATTCGGGGTCTCAGACTTTGAAAAGTCTGGGGGGAAAAGCATACTTTCCCATACAAGCCTTTTCCAAGTTAAGTGGCTTCAATTCAATTGGAGATCTTGATCAAATCACCCTCCATTGATCTTTTGGGGTGGCCTGGATCCTCTTCAGGAAATTCTAGACTCTGGAAAAAAGCCTTTAAAATGATTTTATTCAGTTGGAGATGTAGGCCTGATATTCCTATTGAGTGGCTTGAAACTCTAAGATAAGGATCTAGACCTGGGGGCACTGACTCTCCCCAGACCGCCAATAAAAAGACAATTTTGAACTTCAAATCTCTGCAGAAGTCTGAAGTAGGATTATGCTTTGCCAAGGGAGCTCTCTTCTTGGCACAGCTGTCTATCAGGGCTCTTGCTTGCTGTGAAGATACCCTGTTCTCAGTGATAACCTTTGTTTTTCTCTGACAGGATCTCTTGCCAGTAAGAATTCTGAGATGCATCTCAGTGCCACTAAAAATCCCTTTTGCCAATCAGACTTTTCGGGCTAGCAAATTCTTTCAGGTTGGACCTGTGTGCCAACCAGAGGGGATTCTCACACCTCAATTCCCTACCACTAGAATTATAAAATAAATACTATTATAAGCATTGTTATCATATATATGGAAGATCCTGGGAATCAAGAAAATTGGTTTTGAAAACAGGGGATAACCTCAGGTAAAAATAAATACCCCCATAGAAACCATTCTAGTACCGCTTTCCCACACTTAAAATTATATGTATTTTTGAACAAGAAATATACTGAAAGATGTTTAATAATCAGCCCTCTTAAAAAATATACACATGAGAAACGTTTCCATCATTTTCTGAAGTCTAGATAATCAGCAACTAAATAAATTGAGCCCTGATTTTAAATCTGGGTCAGTCCCATTTGGAATTTCTGCAGTTCTGGGTCTTGAGTCTGTAATCTTTGTTCTTGCATTCTCTTCCTTTTAGCCAGCTTTAATTATGAAGATCAACTAAATCTTCCTAAGGTGTTAGTAAATAATAATAGTTTAATGAAGGGACTTAAAACTGAAAGGAAATAATGTCATTCTATCCCTACATTTTATAGTTGATTAAAAAATGGACGTTAAGGTCACATAAGTATCTGGTATTCCTAGTGATTGTTCTAAGCCATCAAGGGAAAAATATAAATAGATAGATAGATAGATAGATAGATAGATAGATAGATAGATTATCTTTAATGGCTAGGTAACTGTGCAGAAAAATTTTAAAAAGATTTCTATAACAATGCTTGAAAAGTTATCAAACTATGCATACCCTTTGATCCATCACTGTTACTACTGAGCTTATATCCCAAAGAGATACTAAAGAAGGGAAAGGGACCTGTATGTGCCAAAATGTTTGTGGCAGCCCTGTTTGTAGTGGCTAGAAACTGGAAAATGAATGGATGCCCATCAATTGGAGAATGGTTGAGTAAATTGTGGTATATGAATGTTATGGAATATTATTGTTCTGTAAGAAATGACCAACAGGATGATTTCAGAAAGACCTGGAGAGACCTACATGAACTGATGCTGAGTGAAATGAGCAGGAGATCATTATATACTTCAACAACAATACTATATGATGATCAGTTCTGATAGATGTGACTCTCTTCAACAATGAGATGATTCAAACAAGTTCCAGTTGTTCAGTAATGAAGAGAATCAGCTACACCCAGGGAGAGAACTATGGGAAATGAGTGTGGACTACAACATAGCATTTCCACTCTTTCTGTTATGTTTGCTTGCATTTTTGTTATCCTTCTCAGTTTTTTTAACCTTCTTTTTAGGTCTGATATTTTTTGTGCAGCGAGATAACTGTATGAATATGTATGCATATATTGTATTTAACATATACTTGAACTTATTTAACATGCATTGGACTACCTGCCATCTAGGGGAAGGGATGGGGGGAAAAAGGGGAAAAGTTGGAACAGAAGGCTTTGCAAGGGTCAGTGTTGAAAAATTACCCATGCATATGCTTTATATATAAAAAGCTATAAAAAAGAGATTTCCATCAAGAACAAATGAAGCCTGAATGCAGATCAAGGCATAATTTTTCTTTAATTTCATTCTTTTTCTTATTTTCTTTTTTCTGTGTTTTCTTTCACACACCATGACTAGTACAGAAATGTGTTTTGCATGAAGGCAAATGTATAACATATCAAATTGTTTGCCTTCTCAATAAGGTGGAAAGGGGATGGAGGAAGAGGGAAAAAAGAAGAGATTTTTGAATTTGAAAAAAAAATTAAATAAATGTTAAAAATTATTTCTATATGTAATTGGGAAAAATAAAATATTAAATTAAAAAATAAGAAAAGAAAAAAGTAAAATTATTTCTCTCAAAATGGCTAAAATAAAATGTTTACACTTAAAAGAGTAAGTCTTGATTTCTGGAAATGCCTCATATGAAATATTTCATTGATTCACTATAACTAGACAATTGAAATGTTATTACCTTTGCTATATAGAAAGACAAAGATTTAGACATAATGTATAACAACGTAAATTCATGGACATGTTAATGTGATCACAAGGATTATAGTTTTAGACATGGAGGGGGCCTTGGAAATGATCAGGTCCAACTGTCACATTTTACAGAGAGGTTAAATGGCTTGCCCAAGATCACTTTCTGGCTATCTGGAGAACACCAACTAATATACATTATGTAATGTGTCTGAATTTTCTGACTTCAAAATTTATTTTAAACATCTTTTAATATTATTAAACTTATAAATTTTCATCTCAAAGGAAAATGTAAACAGAATATTAATGAGTCAAAAGCCAAATGAAAATGATTTGGGTATTATCTCTTCTACTAGACTGTTTATTCTGAATGTCTTCTCTATTAGTACTGATAATATAGGATTATATATTAAAATGAATGCAATGGGGGGAATGGTCAATGAAAACCAAGTTCTCAAAGCATGTTCATAGTTTCCCTTTCTGGTGTGTTATGTAGAACATACTCAGAAATTCCTGCCTCATTCTAATCCTCCACAGGGAACCTTGATGATGCTATTTCCAGACATGAATGATTGAAGGGTTGGCACTGTGAGGTAAGAAAAATTTTCTTAGTGGCTGAAGAGCCAAAGGGATTTATGACTTAAACGTTTCTTAGTCAGAATTGAATCACTTACAAAGGAGTGACCTGATTTCTATAGGCAGGTAGGTGGGAGGAGAGTAATTTCCCTTTCTCTCATTCCATCAATATCCATTTGTAAACTTATGTTGCCTTTGTTTCTTATTCTTTTTTGAAGTAATAAGGTAATAATAATAATATGTGATAAGTATAATAATAGGCAATAACAAGATAATAATAATAATTATTATTATTATTGAGTGGTGCAGTGAATAGAGTGCCAGGATTGGAGTCAGGAAAACTCATCTTCCTGAGTCCAAATCAAAATACTTCCTAGTTGAGTGATCCTGGGCAAGTTACTTAGACATTTGCCTCAGTTCTTCATCTGTAAAATGAGGTAGAGAAGCTCATGGCAGATCACTCCAGTCTCTTTTCCAAGAAAACCCCAAATGGGACCTTATCTGCAAATGACTGAACAATAACATAACAAAAGGAAAATACCCAGGAGATCCATCAAAGCCACCAGAAATCTCAGAAGCCACTCTAATCAGGAACAGAGATGGATGGAATGAGAGTAGTCCACAGCAGAAGAAGTATCTGCAGATTAAGTTAGAAGACAGTGACCTGGGAATGGAGTCACACCCTCATGGTTAAAAGACATGTTGGTTATGGTCTTTAAGTATACACTGCTCCCTGGATCCCAGCAAAGATTTGTGAATAAAAGCATTCACAGGAGGACTGTACAGATAGGGATCAAAGAACTTCTAGGAATAGTAGTTGGGAAGCACACTTTGGCACAGGGAGTAAAGTGCTGTGCTGGAATTCCAGCTTCAAACACTTACTAGCTGTGTGACTCTGAGCCAATCATTTTATCTTTGTTTACCTTAGTTTTCCCTACTATAAAATGCTGATAATAGTGCCTACCTCAATACAATTTTGAGAATCAAATTAGATAATTGTAAAAAGTATTTAGTATAGTGTTAGCTACATAGTAAGTGGTACATAAATGTTTATATAGCATATACAACTATGCTTTAAGTTTATACTCACTCTCCCTAAAGTTTCCACTGGTTATAGTGAAAAAAAATTCTAAAATTAATGAAAAGTCCAAGAGACAGAGTTTCTGAATAATTAATAATCAACTCATTAATTATGATTAACTAATCAATGAATTGAAATTAATGATTCTCTTGGAAACCAAAGATGATCTTTTAGATTGTTGAATGGTTAAATACCTTTGGAAAAGCGGTGTCCTTGATAGGTGAAAATCAGCATGGATTGGTTAGCAATTAATTAATTATATAATGAATGTTATAATGAAAGGTGGGCTTATTCTAATGACTCTGATAATGTCACTCTTAGAAAAAAAGACACATTTCTACTCAGACTATTCCTGAGTCAGTCAATTTAAACAAAAAAGATCTATATTCCATCCCAGTCCTACCTGAATAAAAAACAATGGTGTGTTTACAGTAAGAACTCCTCCTAAATATGGTCTAGGTAAGGTGAATTCTTTGGGCAAGGTCTGAGATGTCCTTGGGAGACAGGGTTTTGAATAACCAGAAGCAGATAAAAAAAAAGATCTTTTGGTGCTGTATATAAATTTGATTATTAATGTAATAAGACAATAATCATTTTTTTCCTCAGCTCTCCAGTTTTGAAGGAATTGTAACAAATTCTTCTTACTATTTCTTCTTGATAACCTTTGAAGCTAATGGAGTTCAACTGATTCTGGTTAATAAGGTGCAACACAATTTGGGGAGGCCCAGGAGTGGAACACACTGGGTTGAGACCCAGGAGTGACAATATTACAAATCTCTAATTTTGCAGGAGTTCTCCAAGGGCTTGAAGGAAAGTAACTCTGGGATCCAGAATTGTGGAAGCTGGGAATGAGTCTAGAGGAGATTCTATTCGCATAAAAAGGAAAATATTGGAAGTGGAAGGAACGGGAACAATACATTTTAGCTTCCCTCTCTTGAAAGTTATAATTTTTGAATGATCACAGGAGAAAACTCAAAATATCATGAAAAAAGTAGTTATTAATGTCAAAATGATGTTTCGTGGACATCATAGGGAGAAAAATAAGCAAAAATGACCTATCTTTTCGAGGTATTTTAAGACATCATGCAGGGAAATAAACATGTTTTTCTTTTCTATTATAGTATTTTATTTTTCCTAATGCATTCAAAGATAGTTTTCAACAGTCACTTCTGAAAAAGTTTGTATTCCAAATTTTTCTCCCTTTCAATCCCCCAACCCTTTCCCCAAGACAGCAAGCAATCCTATATAAGTTAAACATGTATAATTCTTCTAAACATTTCCATATTTGTCATGTTGTACAAGAAAAATCAGATCAAAAAGTGAAAAAATGAAAAAGCAAACAAGAAAATAACAAGAACAATAACAAAGATAAAAATACTATGCTTTGATCCATACTTAGTCTCCATAATTCTCTTTCTCTGGATGTGAATGAAAATTTCCATCACAAATCTATTGGAATTGCCTTGAACCACTTAATGTTGAATCATTGTGTAATCTTATTGTTATGGTGTACAATATTTTCTTGGTTCAGCTTACTTTATTCAGTATTAATTCATATAAGTCTTTCCAGGCTTTTCTAAAAACCTCATTGCTCATCATTTTTAATAGAACAATAATGTCCCATTATATTCATACTATAAGTTATTCAGCCATTCACAATTGAATTTACCCAAATTAACTACAAAGATACATGAAGGAAAATATTTTCTTCCTCCAGAGAAAGAAAATATAGATGAATAGAAAAAGATAGATAAATTATAGATAAATAAATAGATAAAAATTAAAAAGATAGAAAAAATAAAAAGAGATAAGTAGAAGATAAATAAAAGAAAAGATAAGTAGAAATATGTATAGAATGGTTATATATCTGTAGGTATATGTATATGTATATATAGATATACATATTTGTGTCTAATGGTAGCCATCTCTAGGCTAGGGAAAGGGAAGATAAAAAGGGAAAAAAATACACACTATATATATGCATACATCGATATTTCTTTATATTTAAAAAGGAAAAGCAAATTGTACATAATAGTTGGAGTTACATGTACATTCATATTTTTTTCTTATTGTATTATGTCATAGAAATATTTATTTCTTACGTTCAGAATAAAATAAATAATTAAAAAAGTCAATCATGTACATGAAATAAAGTGAAGTAAGATAAAGAGAATTATGCATCTAGCAATAGCAATATTTTTGAAGAGTAACTGAATAATTAAACTATTTTGAGTAATGATTATTCAAATCAACTACAGAGAACTTGTAAATGAAAATGCTATCCATCTCCAGAGAAAGAACTGATATATAGAAATATGGATATATTATTCCATATATATATATACATATATATATAATGTGTGTGGCTTCATATATATGTAATATATGTATATATATGTAAAATATATATGTATATATGCATAAATGCTGGCCTTATGGAGAGTAGAAAGGAAGAGAGAGTGATAACTCAACAAAAAATAAAGCAGAAAAAAGTGACCTTCCATGAAGTCAGAATAATTTGTAAACGTTTGTAATATAAAAAGAAAACAAATAAATAATGTCCTCAATATGCTAGGCAGCTTAGTGGTATTGTGGATAGACTCATCTTCCTGAGTTCAAATCTGGTCTCAGACAGAGACACACCAGCTGTATGACTCTGAGCAAGTCATTTAAGCCTGTTTGCCTCAATTTCCTCATCTATGAAATAATCTGGAGAAAGAAATTACAAATCTTTATAGAATCTCTGCTAAGAAAGCCAGAGTTGGGCACTACTGAAACAACCGAACAGCAACAACACTTGATATGTTAGAGACTTTCTGCTAGATATTTCAATATTTCATGGTTATGTGTGAAACTCTTAACTATCCATCTAATTCTCTTTTAAAAACTGTATTGGTAGTCTTATTATTTTTCTTTTATATCACTTTTCTTACATAGGTCATCACTGAAAATATAGTTTGCTTATTCCCACCTTGGGTCTTTCTATTATATTTTGGTAACCTGTAATTTTTATTCCTCAGAGTTTGTTTTATGTTAAGAATCACATCCATACTGTCAGAAGAAAATAAAGAGGCCAAATACTTAAGTACCACTCAGAAACCTCATTCATTTCTTTGAAAAGATCAAATGAGATGATATTTGTAAAGCACTTTGCATAGTATCTGGCACGTAGCAAAATGCTTAATAAATGTTTATTCCTGTCCCTTCTCTTTACATTATGTATAATTTTAAAAGAGAGACAGAAAGTGGTAGGGATGGCAAGCATCAAATAGCATCACTCAAATGTCATATAAAAATAAATTAATTATATTTTAATAGACAGAAAACAACTGGTATGGGAATCACAACAGTTAGTCATCAAGTATTTATTAATCATCTACTATATATTAAGTTAACTTGATTTCTCCTTACCAAATGGAGAGACATGGAAACTAAAGGCAGTTCTAGTTTATAATTTAGATAGGTGAAGAATAATTAGTTATCTAGATAAAAGGCGATTATAAATTCATACAAAACTTACGTAATAGATATTTTTGAAGAGCATATTGCATGATGAATTAATAGACATGATAAGAGAAGTTACAATTCAACTGCAGGTTTTATGTACAGAACATAGAGGATTGTGATTTGGAAGTAAATTATGTTTAGAATCAGGAGAACGACATAACTGAAATATGAATAACTTAACTTTTCTTTTGGCCAGCACTAAAAAGAATTCTGTTCATCTTGAAGTACTCATAAAAAATGAATGGGTGTTCATAAACAAAATATTTAAAATAAAGGCAGATTAAAAAATAAGATGATTACATTTATAATTACAGGAAGTTAGAAGAGTTATTAGGTGAACTTGCTAAACAAAAGTTTTGAGTTGGCTCAGTGACCAAAAAAGGTTTATAAAAAGGTCTCCTGGACATATTCTTGTTTTCTAACAGGTTATATACCTAAGTATAACATATCCATGAATATTCATTTCTCCTACTCTCAAGGAGATTACAATTCAGTCTGGATAAAAAATAAATGGTTATAACATAAAGTAGAATGTGACAAATGTGTGAATGTGATACAAATAAAGTTCTTTGATAATTCAGAGGAGAAATATAACTTCCAGTTGAACAGAATGGAGAAAGCAGGATTAGTAGGAATTGGGAAGGTGCAAAAAATTGGAAAAGGACTTTTTAAGAAACAAAATGAGGACAGAAAATAAGAATGATAATAGTTTGTAATGGGAGATGGGGGAGTAGCAGTGATTTTTCCTATTGCATATGTAGTCTCTTCTCACATAAAGTTGGCTACAAAGAACGTCATATACTTCTAGGAATTTTGGAATAGTCTTCTTTTATCCCTTATATTTCTACTATCTATCAAGCCAAGGAAAAGAACAATAATTGTCAAGGCTCAGTAAATTATCTTCTGCAAAGAATTACTCAGGGGGCATAAAGTACATCATTACTGAGATGATGGTAGCAAAGCCATGCAGCTAGAGCAAGAAATGAGCTGGGAATAGGCAATGTATTTAAATGATATACATGCAATGCCAAGAGACCTAGGAAAGGGTCCCATATGTATATATGTGTGTAGTTTGATCTCTTATGGAAGATGTTTAGGAAGACTTGCATATGAATCTCAAGAGTTAAGTAGACATGAATGACATGTAATTTGCATAATTTGAAGAGAATAGCAATATGAAAGGAATCAGAATTTTTAAAAATATTAATTTATTGCCTATCATTAAGTCCAATGTTGATAAATTTTGGGTTCTCTAAGATTTGTAATGACCCTGCTCTTCTTACTTTACACTATTTTCCTTTGTGATTTCAACTCCCATGGATCAATTATAATATTTACAAGTTGATTCACAGTTCTATTTGTTTAGCCCCAAACGCTTTGTTGACTTCCAGTCTCCAACTGCCTATTAGAAATATATTTTTTAAAGTATTAATTTATTTTAACATTCGTTTCTTTTTAAATTAAGTTCCAAATTCTTTTCCCCTCTTCACCACCCACTGAGAAGACAAGCAACATGATATCCAATATACATTTGAAATCATGCAAATAACATTTTCATATTAACTATATTACTCACTCCCTCCTGTCCCCCCCAACCTCCTCCCTCCCCCGCCAAAACTAAAAGAATAAAAATAAGAAAAATTATACTTCAATTTATACTCAGAGTTTGTAATGGGCTGAGGCTTGAGTTGATGCACTGAGGTCCCAAGCACATGAGGCTAAATAGTAATTGGACCATACTCTATTAATATATAAGCTTGGAGAAAGAATGGCCCCCGCCCACTCTTTGTGCAAGTCCTGATGTGTTGTATAGGAAATGACGTTTTTGGCGGGTAGAGGCAGGGGAGAGGAAAAGGAAGTGGAAAGAAAGACTGCTGGCTGGCGTCTTAACACAGCTGCTCGCATTGCTATCACAACCGCCCTTCACCTCCAATCCCCCTCTGCTAGCTGGCTTCCTGTCGCAGCTGCCCAAATTGCTATCGCAATCCTTCTTGCCCATATTGCTATCGCAATCCTTATTCACCTCTTCACTTCAATAAAGGGAAAAAATCTTCAATCTCACTTCAATAAAGATTGAAGATTTTTCCCTTAAGCTGAATTCCTGACTCCAGCTAATTTTAAATATGCGGTCATCACAAGAGTCTATCTTATCTTTCTCTGCAGGTGAATAGTATTTTTCATGATGAATCTTTTTGACTTGTCCTGGACCAGAGTAGCCAAGTCTTTCACAGTTGATCATTAATACAATGTTACTGTTACTGTGCACAATGATCACTAATATCAGTTCATATAGATTACCATTTTTTGAGGGTAGACTTCTTTTGTCATTTTTTATAGAACATAGAACTTTATCCCAATTATGTGCCATAACTTGTTTAGCTAATTTGTAATTGATGAGTATCTTTTCAATTTCCAATTTTGTCACCACAAAAGAAACTGCAATAAATAGTTTTGTACAAAGAAATTCTTTTTCTTTTTTATTTGATTTCTTTAGGGGTAGTACTGCTGCATCAAAGAGTATACATAGTTTTATAACTGTTTGGGCATAGTTCCAAATTATTTTCCAGAATGTTTGGACTAGTTCAAAACTCCACCAAAAACTTATCAGTGTATCTATTTTCTTTCATCTCCTTTAGCATTTGTCAATTCTGATAGGTATGAGATGATACCTCAGAGTTATTTTGATTTTTCTTTTTCTAATCTATAGTGATTTAGAACATTTATTCATCTGATTGCAGACAGCTTTTATTTCTTCTTCTGAAAACTGCCTGTTCATATTTCTTGACTATCAATTGTTTCTTATTTTAATAAATTTGACTTTACAAATTTGACAGTTCTCTACATATTTGAGAAGTGAAGTCTTTATTAGAGAAACTTGCTGTGAAAAATTTTGATATTGCTTCATTGTTTATGGTACTTTTTAGCAAAATGTGATTTCTCTAGTTATTTTCTTTAACTAGGTTTCATTTTTGCTTTTGTTTGTTTAGGATAATGATGGTCACATTTGCCTTTTTTTTTGCTTTAGCAGACCCACAATAGATTTTGTTCTAGCCCTTTATTTTAACTCTTTATATATCTTTCTGTTTCAAGGATGTAGAGGGCTGGAACTTTGGAGAAATATACTTGAAACAAGGATACTTATAACAAGATGTTAACTCAGTGGAATTGATGAGATGATGCTTCTCTAGTATACATATACTTAGTACTTTGCATGGTGATGTAATGGTTCTCTAGTTCACACATAATCAGTATGCTGTAACAATGTAATTGTAATAGGGTATTTAAGGGCTGCCAAGGACTGGAAATGAGACATTCCATTTTTGACCATTCCCCTGGTGGCTCTCTGCCTTCTGCACTCCTCCACTAAGATCAAGGCTGGTCCTAAGGTCCTCCAGAAACCTACTTAAAACATTATAAAGGATCTTTTGAAAGTAACAAATTGTTAGATTCTAATCTGTTCTGCTATCCATCTCCATTTTATGGGTGAGTTCAATTCATTCACATTAATAGTTATGATTGTTGTTGTTGCTCAGTCATTTTAGTTTTGTCTGACTTTTCATATCCCCATTTGGAGTTTTCTTGGCAAAGATACTAGAATAGTTTGCCATTCCCTTCTCCAGCTCATTTTACAGATGAGGAAACTGAGGTAAACAGGATTAAATAACTTGTCACACAGGTAACAAGTATCTGAATCTAGATTTGTATTCAGGTCTTTCTGACTCTAGGCTTATCACTCTATCCACTGTCCCACCTAGCTTAGACAGTTATGATTACTAATTGTATTTTCTTCCATTCTATTTTCTTTTGTTTTCCATCTCTCTTTATTCTGTCCCTCCTCTAACGTCTATTTTACTTCTCATTACTGTCTCCTTGAGTTTTCCCTTCTTTTTTGTCATCTCCACCCCCATATCTCTTATTCCCTTTGCCTCTTATTTTCCTATTAGAAAGTGTAGATTTTTATACCCAACTAAGTGTGCATATATATTCTTCCCTCTTTGAAACAATGCTGTTGAAATAGAGTTTAAGCATTGCCTGGCACCTTTCCCTTCCCATTTCCTTGTCTAATAAAAAAGCTCTTTCTTGCACACTTCTTTTATGTAAGAAAATATTCTGCATTCTACCTCTTCCTTCCCCTTTCTTCCATTGCATCCATATATTGATACAAGTGTGCTTTGTTTTTCTGCATAGGAATTGCTTCCTTCTTTGTGCATATGTTGCCAAAACCTAACATGCTTCCTAACTGTGGGCTTAATAATAGTGGCTTAATAATTGCTTCTTGATTGAATGATTTTTTTTTGTTGCTTGACTCATTCATTCTGGTCATTGTAATTTTATTGATGAAATTTAAAACACACTAGTTTTTTAGCTTCATGGTCACATTATTTATTCATAGTGCCTTTATCGTTTGTTAAATATCTAATTGGTATTGTTTTTCATGAATTACTATCTAATCAAGTTTTTGTTATTTCTTGTATTTTTGTGGGCTGGTATCAAAAATGTCTTATTTTGTTCTTTCTATGCATTTCTGCCCCTCTCATATTTTTTTTGGATTAGAGGTGGATCCAATAATGTGCAGGGCATTTCCTTTCAGTGATTGTAATACTTTAGTGCTAACCAGTTTCCCATACTTGTACATGCATGCCTATATATGTTTTTACAATTTCATTATACATCATTAGAATCATTGATGTCAAACATATGAAGTTACCTTTGCAACAACCAAAAAACACTTGCCCGAATGAATTCTAACTTGTAAGATTTCTATTTTATTTTCACAAGGTCCATAAAAATGATCCTGATTTAGAAATATTTGAATGAATATTTCACTTCAGGTACACAGTGATCCAAAGTATACAAACCAGTTTGTTTATTTAACTTTATTAACTTTGAACAGACTATGAAATAAATATAATAGTGGTTGAACCAAAACAAATATAGAAAAATCCGACAAAGTTTACCATATAGGAGTTAATAATCAATTATTTCCCACTGAATACATGTTGTCTTCCCTTTCTTCCTTCTAATTGTTATTCTCTCTCTTTTTTATATACTTTGAATATTCTTTAAACCAAATTTTCACTCCAGTTGTATCATTCTATAAATGAATCTCCATTGACTAATTATTCTAATTGCCTCATAAACTACAATTTCATTTTGCTATTTTGCTAATAAAACTAAAATGCCTTGAATATTAACTATTATTAATAACGTTAGCAAAAATTAATACCAATTGATTCTAAAACAACATTTAGAGGTAGACAAAGTTTTAGAGAACACATACTCTAGGTTTTTTATTTTATAGAATAAGAAACTGAGGATTAGAGAGAAGAAAGAAAATTGTTTGATTTCACACAGGTAGTAAGTAATGGAAGTAGGATGTGAAACCATTTTGTCTGATTCCAAATCCATTGCTATTTTCTCTGCACCACACCCACAAACTTATTAGATCTAGATCCATTAGACTCAGTTAATAACTTTTATTTACAAGGTTAGTAACCTGTGGTGAAAACATTTTTGTATTACATAAGGGTCTGTAGGATCAGCAGGGGACCCCATCTCAGCATTTATAGTGTTCTAAGAAGCGTAACTTGACCCACGAACTTTGTAATTTTGTAGAGAATATAGGAGGTAAAGCTGGAAGATCAATTCCATATGGTTTTAGTGGAGATGTTTCTGATGTCTCTGCTAGTGTCAATTCACTGTAGGTGAAACCTTTAAAAGTAGATCTACAAGGCAATTCTTCACTGATCCATTTGTATTTTATACCCCATGTGGTATTAGCTCTAGGAATTTAGACAGAGAGATAGGGACCCATTTTGGCGCAATGCCATAATTTCTAAGGAAAAGAAAAGAAACCACAGAAGATCTAGATGAACGTAATGTAAATTGTTCAATATGGTGTCACAATTGAATTTTATACTAAAAAAAAAAATCCCATGATTATATAATAGGTGACTTTTATGTAACCCTTTAAAGTTTTCAAAATACTTTCCATATACTATCACCTTTGAGCTTCACCAAGAACTCACAAGGTAGCAGAGAGAATTACAATTGTTGAAATTTCACTGAGGAAACTGAAGCTATCAGAGATTAAGGTACTTGTCTAGAACCATATAGATGGTATCAAAAAAGAAATTATCTCCACTGACAAAATAATTTCTCTTTTGGGGGAAGTGCTTAATAAATGTTATTAAGTGATAGGGATTACTATATTTAGTATATTATATGCTATATATTATATACTAAATATAGTAACTCTATATTTAGAGTTAAAATGGATTTTAGAGTCCATCTAGTTTAATCCCCTCATTTTACTAAGGAGACTGAGATCCATTAAAGTTAAATAAATTATTTTAAAGGTTAAATTTCAGAATCTGAAGTCAAACCCAGGTCTTTTGACTCAAAATCTTGTAGACTGAAATTAATTAACATAATGCATTTCTGGATACCATAAAGTTATTGATGCTCTTTTATCATGTTACTTTGGGAAGGAGAGCACTAACAATAGGGGAAAAGAGGAAAGGATTTTTGAGGAAGATACTGCTTGACCTTCCTTTAAAAACTATCTGTGAAATGGGGGGTAAGAAGAGAGTGAATTCCAGGCATGTGGGACAGCCAGTATAAAATCACAGAGACAAAAAATAGAGTGGTGTGATGAAGAGGGAGGCAGTTTGGTTAGATCACAAAATACACAACATGGAGTAATTCCCAGTAGAATAAAAAAAAGTATTGGGATAAGCTTGTGAAGAACTTTTAAAACTAAACAGAAGAGTTTATATTTTGCCCTGGGGCATTAAGAAACCATTAGATTTGGTTGAATAGGGGAGTGATATGATCAGATTTGCATTTAAGGAAAGTTACTTTGACAACAGAGTATAGGATGGATTGTAATGGTGAGAGATTTGTTTCAGAGAGACCGATTAGGAGATTTTTTCAATAACTAAGTAAGAAAATCTGAATTAATGTGATAGTTCTATAAGTACATAGAAGGGGATGCAGGAGATATTATGAGGGTAGAAGTAGAAAAATTTAACAAATAATTAGATATAATAATAATAATAGCAACAACAACAATAACAATTAACATTTATATAGTTTATGTGTCAGGCACTGTGTTAATGGTGAATCCTCACAACAACCCAGTGAGATAGATTCTGTTATTATCTCCATTTTACAGAAGAGGATAATAAGGCAAACAGAAATTCAATGACTTGTCCAGAGCCATACAGCTAAATATCTGAGGCTGAATTTGAATCCTTGTCTTCCTTGTTCTAGATCCAGTGTTCTATCTATTGTGTACCTACTTGCCTACAAGAGGTAAGGAATTTCTCATTCTTCATTTTTCTTTTTCCACCAGGATACATGATACATCACAATAATATACTACTTCCTAAAATCATTTCATAATCATTGTTGACTTCATTGTGAAGAATTATGCCATACCTAGAATTCTAGAAAGTAAACTTTCAATGAGAAACCAGGAAATTCTAGGGGCATACAAAGTTCTCAATGAGAATTACTTAACCAGGAAAACCACTTTATTATTGCTGTTTGCTAGGGTTTTTCCACAAATAGCTGCTGAGAACCTTTGTTAAGGTCAAATTTTGCAAAAACTGACCTAATAAAGATAGCAAGGACTTGATACATCATTATAACTGGATTGAGATTCTTCTCAGAGACCTCAAAAAACAGACAAAAACAAGCAAAAAACGTCAATTCAATTTTCATTTCACAAAGTTTTATCTTAGCATTACACATTAGTACCACCACAATTGATATGGTCTACTGGGTATGTGTATCTGACATAGAGTAACTTAACTTTTTTTAGATATTTAAGTTCTTTTTAAAATTTTTACCTGATAGCAAACAAATGCTATATTCCTAGCTTTCAAGAATATTAGTTAAATAGTTGTATCTCACTTCAGTGGTATTCATTTTTCCGTAGGAAGCTTCCAAATTCTTATCCTTTCCCATCCTCCCTCCCCCTCTTCCCCTCCCCAACCCGGAAATCTGTTGGCAGTTTCCTGTCCTTGGATTAAAACAATGGCTCATACAGTAATGTCTACTGGTACAAACCAAGTTGCTCCTAAGAATCTTTTGCACTGTCTCCTTGCTATTTTGAGTAGAAGAGTCAATAAACTGGCACATTCACAACAGCATTTCCAGCAATCTGTTTCCTTTTACAAGAGGAAGAGGAATCCCTGAAAAGCACAGTGGAATGATTTTTAAAGGGGCCTTAAACCTTGGGTGTGACTGACTCAGAGAATGATGGGGGGATAGAAGCCAACATTAGATAATCAAAGACAAAAAACAAAGACAACAAAATTAAGAGCTTATCCCAGGAATATCTGTCCATTGGAACAGAATTGTAGCTAAAGTAAATTTTCCTTTTTTTTTTCCTTTTTGGTCTCTTCATTCTCCTTACCTTCCATGCTTTGTGAAAAACAAAAACAAAAACAACAACAACAACAAAAAAAAAACTTAAAAAAAATCACTCCAAACATCACCAGATCTGTAAAAAGTTTTCAGGAGTCAGGAAAAGGAAAAAAAAAAGTTCTTGGTTTTCTTCTAGAGATTATGCTGGATATTGAGATGGTCTAGGTTTAAAGAAGAGAGTGGGAGAAGACCAGAATCAAGAAGAGGCAACAGTTAAGCAAAAAATCCTGGGAAAATTTGGGATCCTTGATTTTAGAAGATCCAACAATGCCTCAAAACTATCTTAACAATCTCCTCCAGAACAAAATATAAAGTCCTTGTTTGGCAGTTAAGGTTCTTCAAAACCTGGCCCCTTTCTTTCCTTCCAAGTTTCTAACTGGTCCTGGTACCTTCCTCCTTCCAAATCTAGCTTTATTGGCACATATTGCTGTCATTCTTTACAGAGAATAGTCTATAATTCTTTTCCATTCTTTTGCACTGTCTGTTCCTTATTTTCTAAGTACCCAGAACTCTATCTACTCTGACACAACCTGTTTGTTTGCACATAGAAACATGAAAAATGAAAATGTGTATAAAATGATTCCATAGGTTCTTTATCATTCTAAATATGTCTTCAGGCACCTTTTAGTGTTGTTTTAACTCATATTTTGTGATCATTATTGATATTGGGACTCTGGTCCTACTTTCTTTCCTTTTCATCATTTTTTGGTGATTTTCCCACATTTCTTTGAATATTTCAAATTTTTTTCTTATATAATAATAAAGTACTATAATATTCATAAGCCACATTTTCTTCAGCCATTCCCAAATAGATGGGTACCCACTTTATTTCAGTGCAATATTTTGTGTATGTGTGTGTGTTTTGCTAATGTAAAAAATACTACTAGTAACATATTGGTTTAATTTTCTTTTTTTTTTAAAGCAATGACATATTTACTCCCTTTGATAACCTGTTTTATTCTGCCATTTAACTGTTTAGGATTTTGTTGATATTATTTGTTATTGTTTTTAGCATTTGATATTTTTGGTACTTAGTACAAAATTTTCTTGGACTTTTCGATAAACTGTCTTTTTTTTCACTAAACTTAGAAAAAATGAGGTCAAATGAAAATGACTTATAAAATTGGATACCTTGTTATATGCTTGCATTGTGCCACTTTTAGAAATATTGTTAGATACATAGGAAAGCACTCATTGGGAGTCTATTATGTACTCAGTATTGTACATATGCTGTAGGAAATATGGACTCAGTTTACATTTTCTGAAAATTTACAGTCTAGTTGAGGGAATGACTACTATTGCTGCATTGCTTAAAAACAAATTCTCTAGCTGTGTAATAGTTATCATTATTGACAAGTTTATGGAGAAGCTTCTGGAAATATATGTCATGGAATAGAAGTCATAGGTTGACCGTATAATGGGGCTAGTTCCTATCCTGTATCCTTTATAATTTGGTTAAGTCATTCAACTTCTTTAAGCCTTAGCTTTCTTATTTGTAAAATAGGGATCATGATAAACAGTACCACATTATTCTCAGGGATTTTGTGATGATCAAACGAGATAATGTATGCAAAACACTTTGTATAAACTAAAAAGTTCTATACAAATGAATGTGATTATTTTTATGTTAAATGCTAATACTTAACTATTTAGAGGCCAAAATAAATCCACAAAAATGAAGAATGCCAGTTGTCAAAACTATAGCATTCAGGAAGATGAATAACCCTTTTAAAAGGTTCACCAGTACAAATAGAAAAAAGAAATCAGGTTGGATTGTCTTTAAAAAATTGGGTAGTTCTTTTAATTACCTCTATAGATTCTACGCTCTTTGAGGGAAAAGACTGCTTCATTTTTGTCTTTAAAAAAATCCTGGTGTTTGGCAAATAGTAAGCCCTTAATAAATGCTTATTGATTGATTACTTGATAGTAGGTATGAGTAATTGCAACATAACATAAATGTGGAATTTTGCTTGAGAGGTATAACATCAGGGGAAAAATATGACCCATGCTTAAAAAAGTGGGGGTTAGTCAGTTATGGAAAGAGAGGAAGGAGGGTGGGAGAAAAAGAGTGGAGAGATAGACAGAAAGACAGAGACACATATAAGAGAGAACTGATAATAGTCAATGAACATTAAATGCCTCTGTGCTCCCATCAATATTCATTCTACATCAGAAGAAGACATCTAACACATTGGGTAGACTCTGGTCACAGATTTTTGGAAGGAGATTGATAAGAGGAGGAATGAGATTGATAAGAAATATGTAAAGTAGTTTAGGACACCAACAATCTTTGATCTTGCTCATTGGAAGGAATACCTTTATTAAAAGGATCCATAGCTTCATAATTGTTAACTCATCTCCATTGACATATTTAAGTACCACAGAGACTAAATTAGACTGAAATTATGAATTCATTGAAGATAAGGACCCCAACTTACCCATTTCCATGCCCTTTCCCTTTTATTTAGCACAGAAATGCTCAATAAATACTTGTTGATTAATAATTGCTTCTTGCTTAAGGGCATCCTAAACTATCTTTTTAATTATTCTAATGATGGTATGTTTTCAACATAGTCTAATGATTTTCTTTGTTCTTCTGTTGTAATCACTGACAACAAAAAGGAGAATAAGCATCACATCAATGCCAGTTTTTCAGCTTTTTAGCACCATTCACAGATGCCAATAAATTGACATTATCCTGATTCTCAAGAAGGGAAAATGCCCATGTCCATGATTTGCTCTATTATCTTACAAAATCCCTCACAGCTCTTACAGAACCACAGAAATACACTCAGATTGATAACCAGAAAATTCCCACTCTAAAAAGGGGAATGATATAGAAGAAAGATGGGACATAATACTGGAACAGCATAAGATATGTGTCTCATTTATAAGAGACAGAGCTTCCCAGCTGGATCAAAAAAAAATCACTCTGTCTGCTTTATTTCAACTATTTCCTCCCACCCCCAACCAAAATTCTACAAGTAATGTGTTAACTTTAGGATTGCAGACATACCATTGATCACAGATTTTTATGTGGGCTAAGAACAAGAATGCTTCAATAATTTCTTTCTAAGACCTTTGGGATAGATGATGGAGCAAGATATTTGAGTTCGTTGCCAAACATACCGAAGCATAGGTCAAAATGACTGTAATTTATATTGTGAGTGCCAAAAATGCTTGTTCAGCATTAAACAGAAATAGGAGAAAGGCATCAGTGTAATCTCATATTATTATTAAATAATAAAGAAAAGTCTGAGTAATGCTAAGGTTATGACATGAACTGACAAGACCTAGAAAAAGTAATGCTCACCCAACACTCTAATACTGTTTGTAGGCTCCTGTAAAGAATGGAAAATAGGCACCACAGCATGTCTTAGGTATGAATTATCTGCCTTTAGTTTGGAATTTCCTGGCATTTTTTAGCTTGTGTCACAATCCTGGTGTTATTTAAACAAAGGCTTTTAAAATTTTTTTAATGTATTTTTTTTTAAAAGCCATGACCAATATTCTCCCTAATATTTATGAGTTCTGAACATATAGAATCAGGTTTCATGATTGGAAAGAAAAAAAATTATGAAGAGTGAACATATTTGACCAGATTTTTGCTAATAACTTAGAGAAGGGTGAATCACACTCTCTAATTTTATCCAGCTTCCTAAGAAACAAAAGTTCTTGGTCAAGATCAGTTCAAGATCTTTTTCAAGAATCACTCAGAAAACAAGGCTCAGAAGAATTGGACTAATAGCTAGGCCTCTGTCCAAGAGAGATAGAATAGACATTAGAGGGCCTTATTTCCCTTCTGATTTCAAGGGTCCTGCTATTTAGTTAGGCTGATTTATAGATAAGTAGAGTAGTATGATTTCAGGGAGTCAGAAAATATACTTTACTACTTAATAGATTATCTCTCTTATCAACACAGATAGTCTGAAATTCCATCAATTAGATGTTCATTCAAGCTAATAAGAAATATTAGCTAAATAACCTAAGATTAATTATATAGGTAATTGAGAGTTTTGATAGGAATTTTTGAGAAGACTAAAAACAATTTTGGTGCTTGTAACAGTTGGGGAAGACAAGAGTCCAGTATAGCAATCTCTGAGAGTAGAGTACTTTAAAGGAGGTTGAAAATCTTTTCACTTTAGATTTTTGTTTGATCAAATTTGATCCACTCTCTTTTTAGATTCTCTACATTTGGGGTTCAAATCATGAGAATTCTTTATAATTTCTTATCTCTCTAGAACATCTGTTTTTACTTCAGGCTTTGGTACTGAGCTGCCCCAAATCCTTCATGAATCAGGCAAGGAGCAGCATTGAAAAAGTAAAATATTAAATTAGAACCAAAAAGAACATCAAGATTACAGGAAACAAGTTATGTTCCTGAATGAGTACAGTCTTATTCTTCTTGCTCTCCATTAATTTAAAATTCAAGGTCTTCCAGAACCCATGCCTCTGGAAGGGAAGAAAGGGATTTAGTAAATTCTAAGAAGCCAGAGTATGCTTCCATATAGCTGGCCACTAATGCTGAAGATTCCAGTGAAAGTCAGTCTATGTTCTGATATTTGCTTGATTCCCTGGTTCAATCTCCTTGCAGCTCCTGGCTTGGCTTGCTCAGATATTATTCATTCCTCATTCTCACAATCACCATTTATTCAGTTTTTTAGGGCATTTCATCTTCTTGTTCTGAGGTAGACATGCTTTATAATAGAATCATAGATATGAGGTGGAAAGCTCCTTGGCCAAATAGTCCTATCTACTTATTTTACAATAAAGAAATTGAGAGCCAGAAAGATTAAGTGACTTGTCTAAAATCATATAGGTAATAAATGTAAGAGATGGAATTTGAACTAGGTGTTCTGATGCTAAAGACAGTGTACCTTTTCACTATTAAATGATTCTTGAAAACAAAAACATTTTCTCCATGAATTTCTTCTTCTGTTGGAGAAGAATTGCAAACTATTTTTATGTTGGCAAAAAATCGGAAAATGCCCATCAATTGGGAAAGGGATGAACCAATGTTATTATACTCATGTAATGGAATACTATCATGCTGTAAAAATGATATAGGGATTGGATTTAGAAAAAAACTGGCAAAACTTATATGAACTGATGCAAAGTGAAGTGAGTAGTATCAGTACAACAATTTTACAATAATAACATTATTAAAGAAAATAATTTTGAAAGAGCATGTTAACTCCTTTATGTATTCTCCAACAATAAGAAACCTAACATTTTCAATATTCATTCTCAGAAGTTTCTCCTCTCCTCTCCTCTCCTTTCCTCTCCTCTCCTTTCCTCTCCTCTCCTCTCCTCTCCTCTCCTCTCTCTCCTCTCCTCTCCTCTCCTCTCCTCTCCTCTCCTCTCCTCTCCTCTCCTCTCCTCTCCTCTCCTCTCCTCTCCTCTCTTCTCTCTTCTCCTCTCTTCTCCTCCCCTCTTCCCTGCTCTCTTCTCCTTTCCTCTCTTCTCCTTTCCTCTCCTCTGTTCTCCTCACCTCTCCTCTCCTCTCCTGTCTTCTCCTCTTCCCTGCTCTCCTCTCCTCTCCTCTCCTATCTTCTCCTCTTCCCTGCTATCCTCTCCTTTCCTCTCCTCTGTTCTCCTCTCCTCTCTGCTCCTCTCCTCTCTTCTCTTCTTCTCTCCTCTGCTCTCCTCTCATAAAAGAATTAGCTTTTAGCAAGCCAACTAACCCTCAAAAGGAGCACCCAGCAAGGGGATTACGCCATTCACTAGTAAACTAAATTCCTAAAGAAGTTTAGCTCCTTTTCTCTTTCCCAAAGCTCAAGGAGCAGATCTTTCTCTATTTCTCCAGATTTATGGCTTCATCCCTTTATCCTTCATCTTCTCCTATCTTTTCCCACCTTCACCATGGAATATACAGATCGAGGCTTAATTTTTCAATGAAAATTGAAGGGTTATATGATCATTGCATGCTGTGCTTGGTTTATCATACATGAATCATGTAGGGAATAATGTCTATGACACCATGATTGTGTTCACTAACTCAAGCAATCACAATGACTATTCTTACATGATCACTCTGAACATTTAAAATAAACACCACATTTTATTAATTTATTATTTTCTTCTTGGTGTCTTATTTTCACTTAGGATCCATGTACTTATTTTCATTTAATAGCAAATTAGTTCCTTTGAGATTATTACAATTCATCAGGGAAATACTGTGCATATATTGGTATGTGATCAAATTACCTATTTATGAATGTTATTTACTCATTATGCCATAAAGGAGCCTGTTGAGCCCTTATGTAAATTCTTATTAGTTTTCTAATTCTTGCCTCCCTAGGTTCTGACAGTTGAAATCTATTGTGTTTGTCCAGCTGTTTGTTACAGATATCTAAAAATGTTGTTCATTAAAAAGCATAAATAAAGGAATTTCAACATCAAATAAGCTTCTTGATTTCTATTTGATTTTCTCACACTCTCCTCACTTATGTCTCCAAATGGCTAAAAAGTAGTCCACATTTCCCCAGAATGACCTGCAGAAATGTCACTGAAAGGGAGTAATCAATTGAAAACCTTTAAATGCTAAAATTTGAAACTATGTTACAAAATTGTTCATTAAAATGTTAGCAAAATGACTTTAAGGTTGAGTTTTGATACTTTACCTAAATTAAATTAAAAAAAAAAAATTAAAAATAAATAAATAAAAAGGCCACAAAATCCATGAAAAAGGGCACTCATAATACTTATTTATATAATTTCTTGGTAATATATTGGACAATAGTAAAGAAATAATAATGGAAAATTATTATTATTCCTTTAGTGATTTTTAGCATGCAGATGCCATATAATGGGAGTGGACTGAAAACAATTTAACAAGGTGTCCTTTAGGAGGAAAAATGGATGGTAGAACTGTTAGCAAAGAATAGCCTATCAAAAGGAATATGGATGCTTGAGAGTCTAGTGCTCCCCACATATAGCAATAGCTATATGGTCCAGCTAGGTATCAGGAATCAGATGCATCTTCAGGCCTTAGAACTCACTTAGAAGTCTTCAATTCCACTCTAGATTTACTGCATTGAAAAGCAGAACTGTAATGGGCTGAGGCTTGAATTGATGCATTGAGGTCCCAAGCACATGAGGCTAAATAGTAATTGGACCATACTCTATTAATATATATGTTGGAGAAAGAATGCCCTCCCCCCCCCCCCCACTCTTTGTGCAAGTCCTGATGTGTTGTATAGGAAATGACGATTTTGGTGGGTGGAGGCAGGGGAGTGGAAAAGGAAGGGGAAGGAGAGCCTGCTTGCATGGTCATTGCGACGGCTTTTCAGCTCAGATCCCCCTCTGTTAGCTGGCTTCCTGTCGCAGTTGCCCATATTGCTATCGCAATCTTTCTTGCCCATATTGCTATCGCAATCTTCCTCTTCACTTCAATAAAGATTGAAGATTTTTCCCTTAATCTGAATTCCTGACTCCAGCTGATTTTAAATACGCGGTCATTACAAAATAGCTGCACTGGGAGAACAAACAGTTATAGGAGCTAGGAGAAGAAGTAAGGAGGAGCTGGAAAGGCCCAAGAGATGGCTGAGGCTCACTTTTCTACTTAACCCTCCCTACCCTAGGCCAATATCAACAAGACACAATCAAGAGCCACATTGCCTTAACGTTTTCAGAATTCATCAGTACAATTAGAAGTGACAAGGTCTATCCATACCCACTGAAAAGCATCAAACAGAATCAGCCCCAGTAAGATAAATGACAAGTTCAATTTGTTAAGTTCCTGAGGCTTGTCTACTTCAGAGAAATATCCTCATGAGTCCCAGTTGTGATTGATCTAATATATTCCCATTGGCAGTTATTCTCGGGAGTCCAGACTAACCTCTAGTATTTAGGAATCCTGGTGAGCCTCCGTGGGTTTTTTTTTGATCTTAGACTGGATTTTCAGAGGGATTCTATAACTTCAGTAGAGTTCTTAGGGTTAATACATAAGAGGCAGTTTCTAAGCCCAAATTAGGGACTCAAGTAGAATCAGAAGAGCCCTGAAAATATTTAACCGTTTCCATGGCATTCAGCTATGTTCACAAATGACCTTTTCTATTTCTATCATTATCAAGTAACAATTAGCATTCTTGGTAATTATATGTGATCGCAGAAGAACAAAACTTATCTTCTCCTCCCCTCCTTTCTTCCTTTTCTTTCATTTGTTTACAAATGTTTATTAAATGTCTACTGTTTTAGTTAGAGAAGTAGGAGATAGGTCATTAACTGATCACAAAAAATGTGATGCTACAATACAGTATGACTGAGTATAGCATGAAAAGGAAGAAATCACAAGAGTTGTGGTCAGGGGGATTTTTCCTAAGAAGGAAGGAAGACTTGAAAACAGGTGAGATTTTAGACAGGTGGAAAGAGGAGTTGAAGAAGAGGGACAGGTTAAGGATAGAAAAAATATTAAGGTGTATAAATCTTTAGAACAAGAATATTAATCTGAACCCAATAATCATAAGAGTGGCTGGCAACAGTTTCAGTAGGACTGCAAGAATATCTTTGTGGCTCCAATTCCACATCTTGCTTTGGTCTTTCTTCCCAGTCACATGGGAAATCTTGTCTTTTTTCATTTCCATTAAAGTGTGGGAGTGACAGTTGTTTTTGTGGAATTTGTTTAAGTCACATCAATACACTTTCCCTTTCCCTTGTGAATTCAAGGATTTTTGAAGTTTAAGCAATTGGAGACTCAAATTGAAAAACTGTTATTCAAACTAGCCTTTTGAAATCTATTGCATGATATGAATATTTGAAGAAAGATTTTACTCAGTCTTTAATACTTTAATGTCACCTTCTGAAACAAGAATTCTGAATTTGGGAGTTTTGATTCATATTTCATTTTTCTCTTTGTATCTTAGCATCTAGCATAAAATCTGTAGCTTAAAAGGTGCCTAATTGTTGCTGTTTGTTATTCTTGGTGTTTATCCTTCTTTCTTGAAGAGGATGATAATATCAAGGAGGTAATGCTTTGACATAGATGTGAATTGGATTTAAGTGAGGGAGGGTTGTGCAAGGTCTCCTGTCTTACTTTCTCCTCCAGAGCCATCTAGATTCAGAATCAACATGTAGATCAGGATAACTGGAGATGGCCCTCAGATGTCTAATAATTGACTGTTGAATGTATGTGAATGATCAGCCCAATCATTTCATAACAATAACAATCAGCATTTATATAATGATTTTAATTTGACAAAGCAATTTATATCTCATCTTGTTTGATCTTTACAAATGCTATTATAATCCCCATTTTACTATGAAGAGACAGAAGCTATACTTTATAAGATATAAGGACTAACATCTATTAGCTCAGTTGGCTAAAAGAGGATGTTAGAAGAGAAAGTCACAATTGCTGTATAGGTCATTACTCTGAAAAGGAACACGGATGAAATAATTTTATTCTCCTTCAATAGAAAGACAAACTATGGAACTTAATATAGTTTATTCTAAGAGAAAAGAAAACTCATGGAAAAAGGAAACTGATCCCTGAGGACTAATTGCAAAAGAGGGATGAAAAGGAAAGAAATATTTGGTTGAGATGTATGACTTTTAGGTGGAGTTCTTAGAAAGAAGAGAGAAAAATAGGATCAGATGACTATAATTATCAAATGTGAATGTTAATTTCATTCATTTCTGTAATTGAGGTAAATTGAGGTAAAATGAGGTAAAGAAGAGAAGAGTTGTTATGATAGGAGAATACAAAAGGAAAAATATACTTGACAAATATAATAATTAATGTAAATTAGACATGCCTATAAAATAAAGTGGCAAAAAACATTAGAAAACTGAATCCAACAATATATTATTTATAAGAAACACACTTAAAGATAAAGATTCACTCAGAGTTAAAATGAAGAGCTGGAGTAGAATTTGTTGTGTCTGAAAAAAAGGGAGTGGCAGCAGTAATTAACAAATTAGCAGATAATGCTATAATAAAACCAGACATGGTTAAAAGCCAGGAGCATGGAAACTACATTATTCTTAAAATCATTATAAATAAGAAAACAATATCAATATTAATATCACTGCAATGAATAACATATCACTTTATTATATAAAACAAGTTAATAAAATACATGGAGAAATAATACTTCTTATGAAGTACAACATATATCTTTAAGAGTTAGATAGCTCTAACAAATAAATAATGAGTTAAGGGCCTAAAATGAATTTTAGAAAAAATGAGATTTTGCTAGACCTTTGACAGTTACAGAATACATATTAGAAAAAAATATGAATATTTCTCATCTTTAAGGTATCATGATACAAATAAACAAACAAACAAAAGCTATGTGCTGGGGTTAAAAAAACATTACTAAACAAATATGGGAAAGCAAAATATTTAATAAATTTCTTACTGACTATGATGATATAAAAAACAACAACTAAGTAATGGAATTTGAAGAAAAAATTCAGACAAATGGAAAATAACTATCACAGTTCTAAAGAATTAGTAGATCAAAGGAAAGTCATATAACAAATAATTTCACCTCTATCTTACCCCCAAACAATAACAAAGAGACAATGTGAATATGTCCTTTTTCAAAACCTTTGGGATACAGCCAAGGCAATCTTTGACGGAAAGTGATTTATATCTCTAAACACTTTCATCAACAAAAAAGGGAAAGAAGAGAGTAATAAATCTATTGATGAATAATCAAGAAATTCTATCATAAAAAATTTCTCTAAAAATCATAAAAAATTATACTTATCAAAGAAGAAATAAACAAAATTGAAAAAAAGTTGAATAAATTAATAAAATGATGCCTTTTTTTTTTAAAAGACCTGATCTTTGTTTCTTATTCAGGTTGGAAGTGCATAAACTATACATGAGCCTCATGTTATGATTGAATATTATGAAAGTTTTAATCTGTGCCATTTCCAACCTGGGTCTTTTCTCCCCTCTTTAGGTAATATATCTAACATGTCCCTTGGCTCCCTAGACTCACCACTTTGAAGCTGAATTCAATACTGATAACCAATCAGCATAACCCACGGTAGCTCTGAACTACAGAACTCAGGATTTCCACTAGACTCAATCTCCCCTCTATTTGGGTTTATAATCACTTAATCCACGGATAATTTTTTTTAAAAAAATCATCAAATTATACATTCCCTTTATTTCAGTAACATCATTGCTGGTTTTATACACCAAAAAGATGGAAATGACCAAAGTGTGTGTATGTGTGTGTTTATGCAAAACAAATTTATAATCGTCTTTTTTGAGTAATATCAAAGAACTAAAATAATTGTGTATCCATCAACTGGAGAATATTTTAACAAATCATTGTATATCAATATAATAGAATATTAATTATGCAATAAGAAGTGATGAATATGAAGAATTCAGAGCAATTTGTAAAGATATTTCAAATGATTGAAATGAGCATAATGAGAAGAACAATTTATAGAGGACCACAATAATATTAAGAAAAATAACTTTAAAATATTAAAACTCTAATCAATGGAAGTGTCAATCATAACTTAAGAAAACACTGTGAAGCAAAGATGATGGATTGGTCTGCAAAATGAGATGTGTATTTTCAGACATAGACAATGTAATGATTTATTTTATTTGACTAAATATTTGTCATGTAAGAGGATTTTATCTGTAGGGCAGGAGATTAATCAGTAGAACTGAAGGAAAGAAAAAAAGTAAAAGGAAAAAGAGCATCAATAAAAAATCCACACACACATACACATAATTTGTGATCTCTAAATATACACATGTATCCATATATAAACACACATGCATTACACATGCATGTACATATGCATATATATAATTATATATATGCATAATATACACACACATACATACACAGAAAGAGACAGACACAGATATGTGTATAGTATGTACCTATGAAGGGATCTCTCAATTAGGAAATTTTGTGTGTATGTATGATGAGGAAATTTTGTATGTATATATATATGTATGTATGATGTAGATCAGGAAACTTAAACTTAAAAATTTTAGATCATTTTCTGGACACAATGAAAATAATCAATGTTCAGAATTAAACCAAGTCAGCAATTATTATAAATAGGATTTGAAACTGGGTCTTTTGGATTGTGAGATTGGCTCTCTATTACTTCCAAGCTACCTCATAATATTAATTAAAAATATATATCATAAAAATATATAGCCTCCTTCCTCCCCCTCCCCCCCGGGGGGGGGGATAAACCTTGTGTTTTATCTGTAGTTTTTAAGTTAGTCTCTGAAAGTGTGATAGTCATATCATGATTTCTCAGGGCTTGGTTTTCCCATATGTCAATTATTTGGGTCCTTAGCTTCCTCTCCCCATTCCCTATGGCCTATCTTTTGACCATTTTTCTTTGCATTAGCACCTCTTGTGCCAGAGAAGAGATATAGCAAATTAATGACAATTTTACCATTAGTAGATTTTGTATGACAGGACAGGTTGAAACTTAAGGCAAAACTGAGACTTCTGGTTTATTTGTGACTATGAAATATGTGTACTATCTCATTCCTCCATCATCATACAGAATTGGAAGTTGACTATTTTAGAGCCATAGGTTTACTAGGCAAGTAATGAACAAATGAATGCCATAGGTTTGTTGATTTAACTCTTTGTGATTCCACAGACCATAGAATATTCATATTGTACTAGGTGTCTTCTTGGCAAAGATACTGGAGTGGTTTGGAGTGGAGAGGTTAAATGACTTGTTCAGGGTCATGTAGTTAATGTTTAAGATCAAATTTAAACTCAGATCTTCTTTTTTCCAGATCCAACACTATACCCACTCAGTTACTTGAGTGCTTCTTAGGTTTTCTTTACTATTCTTTATGAATCATAACTTCTTTTCCCAAGATTCCAAGTTGTGTTAATTCTTTCAGGCAGGGAGGACACTATTTTCATATATATACAATGTTTTCCATTATTCTTGGTCAGTAATATACTACTTAGATCGACATAGCCTCCAAAACAAATGCTAGATTCCCCTCTTCCTCCCCAAGAACAATAGTTTGTTGTCTAGGGAAAAACAAACAAACAAAACAAAATAACAGCAACAAAAAAGCTAATATAACACTTTTATTGAAATAAATATTCCTATTTGAAGAACAATCAGAATCTTCTGTAATTACTTAGTAAAATGTATGCAGCTTCATCTTTCATTCATATATAGTATAGTAAGAAAGATGAATTTGTGGATAAATATTGCCATGGGCCTTCTTGAAATATTCCTACATTTAGAAACGGTTACCAGTTGAGGAACTGCCATATTGGGAAGATTTTACTGGGCTATTAATTATTTTACTAAAATTTTTAACAAGTGAGAATAATAAAGTTGGCATCCATATTCAGTTTAATGCAGATCCTTTAAAGTATTTCTGGAAATGCTACAGGCATTTTATAAAATGTGAACTAGTCCAGTTTCCCAATGTGAAATTTATAACACAATACCATAAAAGTTCCTAGGACTTCTAGGGGGAGAAATCATCATTGAAAAAGTAAATTCACAACTGTGAAATTACTCAACTAAGAAAATTCACCATTATTAAGGGGGACTCCCCACCCACACTTCCTAACAGAACATACAATTGAGTCAGGATTGTTAATATGTGAGATTACAGTTATTCATAAGTCTTATGTTTACTCTCACTCAATTTTTTTTTTATTTCTTCCTTCTAGAGATAGATAAGTAATTCAGTAAATAGAATTCTGGATTTAGATGTTAGGATTATTACAAAGTGCTAAGTCAGTGGAATTGGTGAGATACTGATTCTCTAATTTATATGTTCTTAGTTGTTACTATAATTCCACAAGATACAATCCTTTAAGAGAGCATATATAAGGAGGAGCTCTCAGGGCCAAGGAGGACAAGCCCACTAGAGAACAAGCCCACTAGAACAGAAGCCCACTAGAAGATCTTGGAGGAGGAGACAGATTCATTCTATCTTCCACCTTTGTGCTGGCTGGAGACTGAAGCAGAAACCTTTGGAGTCTGGGAGATTCAGAAGCCAGAACTCAAGTTCTCATAACCACGACTACAGAAGGTCTCTAAGAAAGCTAACTGGGCCCCAGGAAAAGAGACAAGAGGAGACAATCGAGAATTTGGACTTTAACTTCTGACTGCATTTGGGGTGATTATTACTGAAAGGAAGGCTGCTCTCAGAAGCCCCCAAGAAACCTGCTCCCAGAAAAGATACATTTTAAAGAAGAACATTACACTTGCATACTTACTAATTTTATGTCCCTGGGAAAGTAATTTAATGTCTTTCTGCCTTCATTTCCTTAACAGACTTTATAATAGAACCTATCTCTCAGAGTCATTATGATGATCAGATGAGATAATGTTTAGAAAGATTTTAGTACAATGCTTTGCATGTAGTAAATGCTTAAAAATACTTTCTTGCTTGTTTCATTAGAAATTAAAAACACTTCTATTAAAATTCCATTATGACACATAACGGGGCAAAGAGCATGCATCTGATGTGCTGGAACACCTCAATTGGTCAATATTTCAAGTAGCCCTTCCCCTGGTAAAGAACCAATGGAAATGTTCTCAGAGAATATGTTGGCAGATGTGGCCCATGTTCTCAACTTGGAATGGAAGACTATCTCAACTTAGCATAAGATATGGTTCTATTAAACAGAAATGATTTGAACATAGTCCTGACAATGGATGTAGACTGTGGGCCTTTCACAAGATGACCAGTCTAGAGACTCATTACCAGAAGGTTCACTATTGGTGAATAACTGTTTTTATCCCAGTAAATAGGGAGATTTCCCGCTAAATCCTGAAGGAGTTGTGATTGATGTCCAAGGAATGATACAAACACTAATGCAATCACCTGGTCTTGAAATACTACAGTGTATAAACTGATGGATTCTCATTGTTATTGTTTATCCTCCAATTTCAAATAGGACCAATTACATCACAGGATGATGTCTTGAATTGTACATGAATGAGATTTAAGTGAGCCAGAATTGCACAAAGTCAATAGCTTCATTCTCTCTTCTAGAGACATCAAAGTCATTCAATGGTTAGAAAAAGCTTAGGATAACTGATGATGATCTGGGATACATGGGATGACCTTGATGTCTTCAATATCTGACTAAACTCCAAGCATTCCACAGGGCTCGCTTTGTCCATCTTCATGGCCATTGAGACAAACTGTTCTCATCCACTCATTCTGCTTGGGGAGGGAAGATATTTAAGGTAGATATCTCTATAACTCACTAATGGGACTTGAGATCCATTGGGTAGCCTCAATTTGGCTTAGCTCCTCTGTCAAAGTGTTTTTTCTTTAACCTGGGTGAAGTCACTGCACATGATACAGTTTGGATAGTACCAAGGACTTTGATGGCTGTCACTATCACTGTTTATGTAAATACATTATTTCAATCATTTCACTGAAGGTGAGAGGAAAGGTGTTCTGGGCTGGTTCTGACTCAGGCCAGTATATTAGTGATTTTGATTCAATTTTGGAGCAAAATGAGACTTTCATAGACCACACAACATTTAACAGAAAGCTATTTACTTAAGAAAAATAAAAGCAAGAAAAGGATATTCAATAAAAGATTAGTCCCCAAATTGATACTGCTGAGCAAAGCTAACAAAGTTTTCTTGTCTAAATTGCTTATTGGCTTCTGTCAGCCTACTTCAATTACATACACCCCCATCCCCACCCCCCCCACCCTCAAACACACCCCCACCCACATATATACAATACCCCCAACACACACACACACACACACACACACACACTATTCATTCCAGAAGAGGTCTTGGTAAAATCTGATCGTATTAAGAATGCAGCTTTCCTGAACTGGTGTGGAGCTTCTGATGCCTCCTGCAAATGGGAACCACCCATAGTAATTCCAAGTTTATAGAGTATAATATGTAGAATTTGTGATTTTGCTTCTTGTCCTACAGAGTAGTAATATTTATAGATCCTAATAACAAAAGATCATTAATACACATTCAAAATATGCAGGAAATAAAGGGAAAGACATAGGAAGAATTGTTTGCTTTCTGTTTTAGTTCTTTCATTTCCTGGTAAAGCTTTTCTCCTCCTCCTCTTCTTCATTTTCCTTTCTCCTTCTCTTTCTCCTTCTTCTTCCTCATTCCTCTTCCTTCTCCTCTTCTTTCTTTTTTTTTTGTTTCTCCTCCTTCTTCTCTTTATTCTCATTCTCCTTTTCCTACTCCTCCTTTTCCCATTCTTCTTCTTTTCTTCCTCCCCCTTCTTCTTTTCTTCCTCTCCTTTCTCTTCTTCTTTTTCCTCTTCTTCTTTCTCCTCCTCTTTCTCCTCCTTTTCTCCGTCTTTCTCATTCTTTTCTTTTCTCTGGCTCCTTCCCATAGCTTCATGCCAGAAGTTGAATTTCTTTTCTGAATCTTTAGCATCATTTTTTATTTTCTTTTTTCTTTGGTGAAGCTCTTTTCAGAAACTCGCAGGAGTATTGGCCCGTTCTGATAAAACATCAGAAAACTTACAGTAGTGCTCTCTGAACTTTTCACCTCTCCCCACTTCTTATCATTTTGAAACTGCTAAAAGTGGCTTAATATTAAGTAAACAAGCTGGAGAAGAAAACAAGAAAAGTAATCTAACTTCATTCTTTATGTGTGTCTCTGTCTTAAGGTTTGTTTTCAAGAATTATTAACCTAATTCATAGAAGTTATTTCTGATGAGTTAAATGTTTGTATTGAGTTTTAAAATTTAAAGTTTAAAAATAAAAAAAGTTGTTTTATTGAGTAATATTCAATCCCTTATGATATCTTATCAGTAAATCTTTAGATGATTTCTAGAATTGTTGGAATATACTAGTTACCAAATCCCTACTCAGAGAAGCCTTAGAGCAAACCGATTATCTTCTGGTTCTAAAATGAGTGCTTTTCCCACTATCCCACACTAGCACTACAATGATTGAATGACATGGTTTTATAGTTAAATACTATTTTCACAATATTGGAAAGCAATTGACAGATAGATCTAGTCTAGTTTTTTAGGTAGAAAGTTCTCTGTATAAAGTAGAGGAAATAACCCTGGAATAGGAGCCAGAAGACTTGAAATTTTAGTCGTGGCTTTGTCACTAACTTGCTATGTGATCTTAGGTGGATGGTTTAATCTCCAAGACCCTCACTTTCCTCATCTGTAAAATAAGGTTTATTGAGAAGATAATTTGTAAAGTCACTTCTAGTTTTGGAATTCTATGAATCAGTTAATCTATTTCATCATCCCTTAACATTTGTGTGTATGTGTGTATATGCTCAGTTATAGCACCCTCCTTCTTACATTCTTTCTCTTTGGATAATTTTTTAGTTATGTTTCCTCTACCACTTCAAATCATATTTTCTTTAAACCTGATAATCAGTTGTAATTTAGTCTATTTTCTTATTGGTTCTCAATATGGATAGCAGATCTATTCTATATACTGAAGGTCTTGCTCTTGTTGTTTTAGGAATGAATTATCTGGGACTACTATCTGCTATCTCCTGTTCTCACTTCATGATATGCACACCATTATTTTTACTCTCACATATTTTCAGTAATATCTTCTTGTGCACAAATCATTGCTAATATGTAATCTAATTTTACTTGCCCAGAATTTTCTGATTGCTTTTTGAGTTATCTATAATTTTGCTTTTTAGGATTAGGATGAGTGTATATTCAAAATGTATGTGGTCCTTAGATCCAGTGTCTCTCTTCTTAGAAAGTAAATTAAGTGCATGTTGACTCAGGAAGTTGTTAAGAACCTTTGGTATTATCTTTATGGCAGTTAGTTTAAAACAAATTAAATTTGTATGAGTTTGTATGAAATTATTATAGTCAAGGTCAATGTGCTTTCTTCCAAAATTCTGCAGTCTTTTTTTGGTGTCATTAATTGGTATAAATAGGCCAGGTTAAATACATTTATACCTTTTTAGCTAAATTTGTACTTAGTTCATCATTTTATATTGATAACAAATATTAATGACAGTTTGGTTTTCATTATTAAGAAATAATCTATAAATAAATTATGGTACATGAATGCTATGGAATACATTGCTCTATAAGAAACGATCAGCAGGATGATATCAGAGAGGCCTGGGGAGATTTACATGAACTGATACTAAGTGAAATGAGCAGAACTAGGAGATCATTATATATGAAAACAACAAGACCATACCATGATCAGTTCTGATGGAGTGATGAGATGATTCAAACTAGTTCCACTTGCTCAGTGATGAAGAGAGCCATTTATATCCAGAGAGAGAGGACTGTGAGAACTGAGTGTGGAACACAAAATAGCATTCTCACTCTCTCTGTTATTTGCTTGCATTATGTTTTCTTTCTCAATTTTTCTTTTTCTTCCTTCTTGATCTGATTTTTCTTGTGTAACAAGATAACTGTATAAATATGTATACATATATTGGATCTAACATGTATTCCAACATATTTAACACATATTGGGCTATCTGCCAGCTAGGGGAGGCAGTGGGGGAAGGAGGGGAAAATTTGGAACAAAAGATTTTGCAAGGGTCAATGCTGGAAAAATTACTCTTGCATATGCTTTGTAAATAAAAAAGCTTTAATTTAAAAAAGCAAAAAAAAGGGAAATAATCTATTACATTTCTGTGATGTTATTTGATACTCTCCACATCTGATGACTTCTATTATTTTTATAAAGAAAATATTCATGAGGGTTAAACTAGATACATTCTAATATCTCATGTAGTTTCACATCTGTGTTTTAATGTTTCAGTGAGGTTTCTATGTAGTCCAGAGGCGACAACTTTGCAGTTGAGTTTTTAGGCAGTCTTCAGAACTCCCCAATGATACAAAACTAGATTAAAATACAGTTGGAAAATGTTTAACAAAATAAATAAAAATGCAAAATAATGTGAATAATATTAACACATGGTTTTCCTAAGTAAATATGCAGCCAGAAGAATCCTTTCTTTTTGAGTTTAAAACTATTGGAATAGCCCCTCTTTGGTCTCTTTCATTCCTTACTTCTGAACCATATTTTCCAACTTTTTTTATTATTTTGTTTATTCCTATCTTTGCTTTGAACTCTAAGTATATGTTGATTTAATTAGGATAGTTTTGTTGCTATTTTGTTCTTTGTATATTTTCTCTATTTCTTCATTCTCTGTAACAGATGTCAGTACCTAAGCAACAACTATTTTCGTGATTTTTTTTTTTTTTTGCAAAACTTCTAATAGAAAATGACCAAATGTCACATGGGTTTGTATTTCTTGTTGTCTTCAGATGCATGAGGAAAGCATTTCAGCTGACTTTATCTGCTTCTTCAACTACAACCTGTGAGATATAAATTCTGTCTTTTACTTTCATTTTTACTCAGAAAAGAAATATTAATATGGTTAATTTTTTCCAGCTATATATAGAGTTGTCATCCATTGGATAAAAATATCAGATTTAGAATACCAACATCTAAATTAATTTTAAGAAATGATTTAAAAATCATATGATTTTACATCCCCTTCACTTTTTTTCATTGCTTCTTGTTTCACTACAGAAACAAAACAGGGAGCACCATTTTGTCTCTTTTCCTTTTCTCCATTTTATGAGTTGTCCTTGTCAAAAAGGAAAGTCTTCTGATCCTAAGCTCTGGACTAAGCAAAACTGATCTTTAGAAAGTGGACATGATCTATTGCTAAGAATGTTAAAAAACTTTTTCACTGTAGTACTTAGAATTTATCAAACCTTGTAATATGTTAGTAAAATCTATGAGATCTCAGGAATCTCTTCACAAGATAATGAGACAATAGGACAAAAATCGTGTCATTATAATAAGTATATTTCTTCTAAGATCCACAACTCACATACATATAGAATAATCCAGAAAACATTAGTATTAAAGAGATAGGGTTTTGCTGCTCAGAAAAGTTGAAAATTAGGTTTATAGCAATCTTTTGCACCATATTCCTTAATAATTGCACCAAATTCATTTGTATATATATATATATATATATATATATAGTTTGAACATTAAAAATCACTATAATGAAAAAAATCATAAATGTAAACCAGCTCAAATGCCCTTCAGAACTTTATTTAGGAAGATCATTTTTAGCTAAACAAAAGGTAGACCTCATCACAAAAGATAAAATAGATAATTTCCAACCTATAAATTGAAAGGTTTTTGAACTAAAAAAGATATCAATAAAATTAGTTTGAGAAGAGACACTTTTATTGGGAAAAATTTGCTACATTGAATATTTCTGACAAAGACCTAATATCCAAAAATATATAAGCAATTAACAGATTTAATACTAAAATGTACTCTTCAATATGAACTAATGCTCCTGAAGGAATTAAAAATCATTGACTATTTAAAAGATTGCTTCAAATCACTAATAATAAGCAAATCACAAATCAAAGCAACACCAAGCTTTCACCTCTGTCTCAGGAAATTGTGAAAGATAAAAAAAGATGGGAATAGTCAGTGTTGAAAGGGTTGTGGAATGACAGACACATTAATACATAGTTGGTATGGATAAGAATTCATCCAACTATATAGGAAAGTAATTTGAAATTATGTTTTTAGGTGATTAAATGAGGATCAAATGAAATAATTATAAAGGGCATGGCATACAGTAATAATCTTAATAACAATAGTAATTATAATATATGTTACTATTACTATTGTTGTTATTAAGATTATTTCCGTTTGATCCAGATATTCCACTGCTCAGTTATAAACAAAAAAGCATCTAATTGTAAAGAGCTGAAACTCTTGAGTTCATGTATTGAGGTTTGGACAACCGAGCACTTAAGGCTAACTATCGATTGGACAATATTCTATTAGCATATGCTTGGAAAATTGCCCTTCCCACTATTCTGTGCTGGCTCAATAATTGGTGTCACTGGGCGGTAGACGAGGAAGAAGGAAGGTCACAGAGATTCTGCTTCCTTCCAATTCACTTCTACCTTTAAAGACCAAGAATAAAGACTAAGGACTTTTGCTTATCCTGACTTCAGCTGATTCTAAGGTATCCAGGGTGCTAATGCAGTCATCACATCTGATAGTCAACATATTCACAACAAGTTTTTTGTATGTGTGAAATAAAATAGATTTTATTAATTGGAATATGGTTAAAAATTTTGGTAAGTAAATGAGAGAAATCATGAATAAAGAAAAAAATCTAAGAGAAGCATGGGAATACTTATATGAAAGGAAATATAACCAAGAAAACAAATATAGAATGATTACAAAAATGTAAATAGAAAGAACGACCACAAAAAAAGAACTGAATATTGCATAATTATAATAATGAAGTTTCACCCTAAAACTTTAGATTGGATAAAGTACCTCCATCCCTTTTTTGTACAAGTGGGAAACTGTGAATGTTGCATGTTGTCTATACTCTTAGATTAGGGTTGATTAGGCTAGTTTTGCTGATCTTCTTTTTTCCTCTTTCTTTTTTATTCTTATTGCCTAGAATAGCAATTTGAATATAATAGAAGAGTGATTATATTTGGGAATGAAGGCAATATAAAACAAATGATATCAATACAAAGAGATTTGGAATATCTTGGAATAGTATGCCTTTTAAACTAAAAACCTAACAGTAAATTCTAATGTTAAAAGAGAGGAATACTGTTGAAAGTTGTAAATATCAATTTTTAGACAATGGCTCTTATATGTGAAGCTTATGATTTTCAGTCTGGAATCAATTCATAAGCCACAATTCATTTGTATATACAATTTATAATAGAGAAAGGATAGAAGCTTGATTTAAAAAATTACCCCTCTGTCTCCTCTATGATATAAACAAGATAGTCCCCAATTCAGAGGAGACAATTGAAGATTTTCTAACCCAGATGTACGTGTATTCCCATCTAATATGAAAGATACTGGCAGAATTTGAACACAAGCAGAAAATTTCAAAGTTTCCAGATATAAAAAGGTCTGTGTCACTTAATGGCAACTCAAAATACTAAAGGATGTCTGGATGCATTATTTGGAAAGGTATACATTGTGGAAGCAATCTGACTTTAGGATTGGTCTGGTGGAAATCATTTGTCAAGACTTAACTTTTAAGAAAAGGGACTGGAGATTAGATGCAATTTTACTTTCAGAGAAGTTCCCAAAAGCCTTTATTGGTTGTGTTTTTCAATATTACGGAAACATTTATAATGCTCCCATATTGACCCAAACTTTTTTTCCACATCAAATTCCTCATGTAAAAAATGGGAAATATAATTGTCACTTTTCCCATTTCATAGGCTTCAAAGAAACATAGAACCTGAGAATTAGAAGGGACTTCCAGAGACCATTTAATCTAAACCACACTTAAACAGAAATCCTTATTTTAAGATTTTTTTTTTTTTTAGTAAGTGCTTGAAATCAGAAATCGGGAAGGAATAATCAGGAAGATAAATCCTCAATATCTCAATATATTCCAATCCATATATATATAATTATAATAATTTTCCCTTCTTTACACTGAACTGAAATCTGTCTCTTTACAGCTTTCACTCATTGCTCTTAGTTCTCCTTCTGGGATCAAGGAGACAAAATATAATCCCACATATCATATCTTCAAATACTTGAAGACAACTATTGTTCTACTTCTCCTATCCACAAGATCTTTTATTTTATAAGATAATGATTTCTAGTTCCCTCAGTGTATTCTTGCATGACATGGTCTCTAGTACTATATCATCTTGATTCCTATCTCAGTACAAACTCGTACTTATCCTTTCTAAAACTTGGTAATATCATGCTACATGTATATTTTATACTAAAAGAGAAGGTAAGTAAAGATTATCATTTTTCTCCTCCTCACCCCTCCATGCCCCACCCTCAACTGTCACATAACTTGTCTTGGACTCAATGCAGTTTAGGAGAGTATTAAATGTCTGCTTGTCATGTCACATCATTAACTCATTTTAAATGTACAATATACTAACATTCAATGATATTTATCACATAAACGGCAATTTTACTTTTTTTCCTCCCATATTACTGGTGATTGATTTTTAAATTTTTTTCAATTTAAATTTTTTTTCTTTGTTTAATTTTATATTTTTATCTATTAACTCCATCTTTAAAAATAGTCTCTTCACTTTAACCTCTAAACGTCTTTGGGGAGCCATATCATGATATAGTGTGTTAGCAGTCCCTCTAAGTTTCAAGCAATCTGAAAATCAAACAAATGGTCTGTCTATTTTTTCATACTAGGAGATAACAAAAATGTTAATTATCCAGTGGCACTAGAATCTTCCCCTCCAAACTTAGACTGAACAATTAATGATTACACCAACAATCTAACCAGTTATGTATCTACCTATTTCACCATCTAACTTGTAGCTATTCATTTTGTCCACAGGTAGTGTCATGATGTATATGGCATTTCAAGAATGGTTACTTTGTCCAAAAAGGAAATGAAGTTAGGGGCTGGTGATCTGGTATTAATCACACTATTCCCTAACTGTTTGCAAACTACCTCTTTAAGAATGTGTACTTTATTTTATAGATGAAGAAATTAAAGGTCAGAGATTTGTGATTTGCCTAAGGTCATCTTCTGGTTAATAGAAGTAATATGGTGAAGTAGATAGAGGGCTAAACTTGACAGGATAAAGCATTAAAATTAAGAGTGTGACTTATTAACCATGTGACCCTGGGAAAGCCATTCACTTTTAGATGTTTCAGGCTTTCTCTGGGATTTATTTACTGAGTCATAAATTGGAATCTACATTCATCTACATTCGGGGAAGAAGACTTGAATTTGCAACACTTGCATTCATATAGCTAATTAATGGCAAAACTGGGATTAGAATTCAGGTCTCTGGATACTTAGTTCTCCTTTTTATTATGTAATATTGTTAATTTTCTGGAATTAGTTTTTCTCTTCTGGAGATATTATCCCTTCTGGAATTTGGGTTGTCTCTAACATCTTCTTGAATTGTATGAGGACATCAAATTCCAGATGCTACCCTTCCACTGAGTTTGGTGTTATCTGCATACTCAAAACCTTTCCAACATAGTGAGACTATCTGAATTTAACTCCACTTGCAAATCCCCTACAATCAACTCCATATCATATTGAGGCATAAAACTGGAATCTTAGTGGGCTTAAAATCTCTTAATTAAGAAATACATCATTCTATTCTTCCTCATTTCAGAACTTTTCTCTCTCTCTCTCTCTCTCTCTCTCTCTCTCTCTCTCTCTCTCTCTTTCTCTCTCTCTCTCTCTCTTTCTGTAGAATTGTTTCTTCCCTTCTCAAACACACACACACACACACACACACAACACACACACACACACACACACACACAGAGAGAGAGACACACACACACATTTCCATCTCCCTTTTTAGACTTCTAGGTCTAGATATTCTGATTTTTTTAATTTTAATTTTTTTTTTGGAACATACATTTTACGGAGCTGTTATTTGGAAGTTATAATGTGCTACCTGCTATCTGCCACATGCTGTGTGCTGTGATGGAGACCCACCCTTACATACATGACATTTTCTGCAGGGTTTTACTCATGGAACAGAAAGCTGCATGCCCTAGTACTTGGCCACATGAGGGAATTATCTAATTCTCACCACAGTGTTAAGATACTCACTGGTAGTTAATGATCTTTGGAAGGAGCTATCTGTAGAGTGGGTTGGTGGTATCAGCCGAAGATCATTCAAAAATTCACTCCAAAATCTTTGACTTTGAAAGTGGTGATATTTTAGAAATAACTCTGCAAAGAAGACTAACCCTCTCTTCATTCTAATGACAGAGATAGCAGCCCAATAGGTATCTTCTCTTCCTCTGATTACTGGCCTTAGAAGCAATAAAATCTGGTTGGTCTGGTGAAAGTGTTTGCAATTAGAGCAAATGGAGTTAGCTGAGATCACAGGCATACAGTATTTTGATCCCAAGTGGGCCTATAACAAAAAAAAAATCTTCAAAGCAAGGGAATATTCTCCTTTGGAAAATATTAGAGATACTGATTACTTGTCTGAAAAGCTATTGAGAAGTCAGGAAATGATTTAGAGCATCAATCTCTTTTCCTTTTCTGCTAGTCTATTCTAACTTCTCTCTTGCTCTTAGGGTCTAAGATTAATGCTAACTAAAGATGCATTTTGTTAATATGTATACAGTTTCTAGCCTTTTAAAAATATTTTAGTTATGCTACAAAATATCACAGATTTCATGAAAAATGACTTTTCAAGCACTTCATAATTAGGTAGAATCAAGCTAATTTAAACAACACTTTCAGAATTTAGAAGCGTGCCATTTTTAGCTATTAGAGTCTATATTTTTAATGAAAAAGATCAATTAAAATGTTGATGGCATACTATTTTATTTTCTGATCATTGAAAATATATAAACAAAATTATTTTTATATCTGTGTGTTTATGTGTAATCACTAAGGTTAATTACTCATTGTAAAATAGAGTCAATGTCCCCAAAATATCAAACAGGGAGTATGTTAATTGATTCAGTTCATGGTGTAGGAATATAATCTAAAGATTAGAACACTAACTATTATGCTTATTGGTGAAGAACTTTACAGATCTTCACTTATAGTTTTGATTTATATTGCTCAAAATCAGGTTTGTTGTTATTGTTGTTTGTTGATTTTAAAAAAAAAAATGTTAGTTCATTCTTCATTAGGGCAATTAAAAGTTGTGAGTAAATAATGTAATAACCTTGAGTTTTAGCAAAAGAGTTACCCTTCATGCTTGAAAGTCAAGTATACTTTGAAAAAGATAGTTGATCTAATTATCAAGATATATTTAAACAAAATTTAAGCATTGTATTTGAAACCTAAAGAAGATGGTTTATGGATTTTTGACTTCTTAAATCAATCAATAAAGATTCATTAAACACCTTCTATGTATAAGATTCTGTGCAAGGTGACATGGGAAATACAAATAAATGGAACATATTGCCTCTGTCCTTGAATAACTTATGCTCTGGTTGAAGAAGTAAGAGAAAACATAAAATGGTAACCAATGTACAACAAGGTTATAATAAATAAGATATTATATTTGTTTAATGCCTTACAGTTTGTTAAGTTCATTCATACAGACAAACTTCTCTGTTGAGATAGGTAGGATAGGCATATTTATTTTACAGAAGAGGTTTGGAGAAGTACAATAATTTGTTTAAAATTGGTCAGATAATAAATTGCATGCCAGTTCTTCAGAACACAATCCAGTTTACTTTGCATTTTACCAGATAAGTGTTAAAAGTGTGAAGGGGGAAAAATGATGCATGAAATATAGTTTTTCATTCAAAAATATGCTAATATATCATGTATATGTTAAAATATGTATATATATATGTACACACACATTACACATACATATGCATATATAGGTATATTCAGAGAAAGGAAGAGTTCATTTTGATTTTGGATGGCTAAGGATTAGTTTGAAGTCAACAAGTTTTTTAAAGTACTACCTATATATCTAGGCATGGTGCTAAGTGCTGAGAATACAAATAAAGGAAAAAAAAATAATTCCTGTCTTTGAAGAGTTTACTTCTTTCTAATGGAAGAAGATAAAATATGAAGGGAAATTGAAAAGTGTGTGTGTTTGTGTGTGTGTTTGTGTGTGTGTGTGTGTGTGTGTGTGTGTGTGTGATGGGGAACATAGGAGGTACCCATATGGGATACACAGGGAAGTCCATAGTCAGTAACAAAGGTGGGAAAGGAATAAAAAAGGTAGTCTGGTTCTCCTGAGTACTTCTTCAAAATGGAGAATTGAATAAGAACTCATGGATTTAATTGGAAAGAGGGATTTGCACAGGTGAGAAGGCCAAAGGAATGGAGATTTCTGGGATGAGAAGAAAATTCTTTTAGGGCATGACCAAAAAGTCTATAGAATGAGAAGTAGGGCTAGAAGAGAATTGGAGTGAATGTGGCTAGTCTGCACACTTCCTCAAAATGAAAAATCAGACAGAAACTCACTAATATGCAAGGTAACTTGATACATGACAAGAGTTAAATATTAAACTAAAGTCATATTTAACTTCAAGTCCAGGACTTAAAAATGACACAACAACAACAACAAAACAAATTAAACAGTCTCTGATATAACTGAAAGTCTTAATTTTTTTACATTAGTGTATCTTTTCCATGTTTGGATCTCTCTTTCATCAATTGCATAAATATAATTTCTATGAACATTAATCATAGAGCTGAATCAATAATTCATCATAGTACCATATTTCCAAAAATATTGCTTGAGATACCCATATTTGATAATGTGATAAACTATTGGAGATGTAAATGTGTCTATTTTCCTGTTTGCTAAATTGAGTATTAAGATCAACTCCCAAAAGCTATGTGCTCAAGAGAAAGATTGCCTTGAGAAACTTTTTTTTATCTTTTGAAAATCACAGTGGAAAACCTTGTCTGCCTAAATTTCTTCTTGTGTCACATAGCTAGAAAAAAAGTTTGACTTATCAGAAGCATTTGATTTTTTTTCTTTTTATAAGGCAAGGAGAGCTACACAGTCCAACATTTTAATTTGTTTGTTTGTCGGCCTTAGCTGCTAAGAAACTCAAAGCTAAATGTGATGCCTGACTGCAGGAAATACTAACTTATCCTATATGCCAGAGACATCTCTGGCATATTGTGATCACCTTAAAAAATAATCATTCTATTTTGTATTTTAACCATAAAATGCTGCAAATTCTTCCTTAAAGTAATTAGAAGGTTTCTATAAACAAAAAAAAGCTGACTTTATATAACACTATGTTTTGCAAATATATGTATATACATATATAATATGGTTACATCATATATACATTTACACATTCATGTATGCATCCATATACATATATCTGAATACATATTCACATACACATATATATGAATACATACATATGTATATGTACATATGAATATATATTCATATATAGGTATATCTTTTTAAACTTTAAAGTAGTATATAAATGCTAGCTATTATATATATACATGTATTTACATATATGATATTTGTATGTATATCTATATATAGCTATCTATATCTGCTTACATAACTATATATGTATACACACATACATGTACACATACAACATATTATTTGAATCTCATAGGAACACTATAAGGTAGGTGCTATTATCCCCATTTTATAGATGAGGAATCTAAGCTTTAGGGAGGTTAAGTGAATTGTCTAGGAACACATAGATACTAAGTGTCTAGGGTAGGATTTGAATTGATGTCTATCTTAATTCCAAGTCCAACACTGTACTACCTAGCTGCCTAAAATTGGTAATACTATTCAAAAAGAACATTCTGGGAATCAATGAAAATTCAATTGTGAACCTATTGGTTTACCTACAGTTACTTATTATAGTCCTTGTTCACCTGGAGAAACAAAATAAGGCTATATAGCAAATTTTATTGAAATAGGATATGGCAGTCAAAATAATATGAAAATGCTAACAAAAATTATTGTAGAAAATTAGGAATAAATTGCAAAACTCTTTTTGAACACATTTGAAATACCCACAGTTATTTATTTTATGATCTTTAAGAATAATTCTTTGAGAAATTATGAGTAAACTTCTTAGGTATGTATGGATTTAAATATACATATATATATACACACACATATACTCATATATGCACATCATTAAGTTATGGTTTCATAAAAAAGTATCTTAATAAATTCATAAAATCAAGGATATAAACTTTAAATTCTTTCTGAATGAGAAAGTATTTTAATTGAAATAGCAGAGAAAGAGAGAGAAAAGGAAGAAGCCAAAGAAACACAAGCAGAAGCAGAAACAGAAGCAGCAGCAATAGCAGCAACAGCAGCAGCAGCAGAAGAAGATGTTGATGAAGATAAAGAAGCAGCAACACCAGCAGAAGAAGCATCAGAAGTAATAGCAGCAGCAGCAGAAGAAGAAGAAAGATGAGAAGAAGGAAGAGGAGGAGGAGGGAGGGAGGAAGGAAGAGGAAGAAAGAAGGAACAGAAGGAATAGAAAAATAACATCTCATAAAATTTAATCTATGATATGATATGATGCACATTTCATCATTAAATGGAGTTATATTTACCGAATCAGAGTGTACTGAACAATGTATATGTATAATGCAAGTAATTTGTTTAAAACCTGCTTATTTCGTATACAAATTATTTGGTTAATAAATCCCAGTTCTGTGGATTGTTGAGAAGAAATTTGTCATAAAATTTTGAAGAGATGTGCAAGAGATTAACAGGTCTATATTTCTGATAGGATAAAAGATTGTCTTTTAGAAATCTGGGATAAACTATATATTGAATCCATCCTAAGGGACCAATGGTGTTAATTATGTAAGATAATTTGATAAATATTGATTGGGACAAGCAACTCAGGATCTAATCAGTTTTGAATGTAGAGATCTTCTCCAGGGGCCATTTAAAATTTTTATGTAACAGGTCACATATTTTAAAATGGATGCAATTATTGTATCACAGTAGGGAAGAACTGTGGAATATATGAAATTCAGGGAGATCATTATAAGATAGTAAAATTGAACCAAATAACTTAACTAGAGATTTCAATTTTTCTCTTGTAAAACATAATGAGTAAAATTGCCCTAGCATATGCTTGTATTATTAGTTCAGATGATGTGACCCAAAAGTTGCTCATTAGGATCTGTTCTGGTCCTATTATTTGTAAAGGAGAAACTGTTTTCAATTAACTTCAGGACTTCAAAGAATTTGTGTCTTTGCTCATGTTTGTATTACCTTCAATAAACAAAGATAGCATCATTCTACCTTTTATATCATGATTCACTCATCCACATTTAGAAAATATCTGATAGGTGATACAACCAACATGCTGAAGGTTTTTCAATCATTTGATATTGAATAGTTTGCACAATTAGTGATCCATCAATAAGCATTTATTAAACACCTATTAAGGGCCAGACACTGTACTATGTATTAAGGATACAAAGAAAGCCAAAAGACAACCTTGTTCTCAAGGATTTTGCAATCTAGATTCATTTCTCAATGATTAACAAATCCCTGAATGTCATTATCTTGTTTTTTATATCCCACTATTTGCTACTTTATTTACATTTCCCCTAAACTTAACGCCCCTTCATAATAATCAACTATGAATCTAGCTACCCTTTCCATTATCCTTTTTGAAATGTTGGCTTTATAGGCAACACACTTGATTTGCTTTCATATTAATTCTTTTCCTTTCCCACTCCTTTCATCTTCTTATAATCACTGAAATCTGATGCTATTCTGATGAAACAACTTTCTTGGCCATCCATAAACTCTGCTGAAACATTTTTTCAAGATGTTTTTATCCCCCCTCAAACTTTTCATGGATCTCCCTGTCAAGTTTCTCCTCCACCCTTCCCACTCCCAACAAACTAGGAAACATGACTCATATTCCAGTTGGGGGAAAAAAAAAAAACCTCATCAAAGCCCTTCTTCTTTCCTCCTCATCTTACTTCACTTGGGTACCTTCTATTCAATCTATCTCATGTGAAGAAGTAGTCCTTCTCTTTGTCAAGGAATTTAATAGATTTAATTATCTCTATGCTCTCTATTTAATAGATTTAATTATCTTTATGCATTGGCTAGAGTGTCTGAAAGTCAAGAACTGAATTCAAATTCTTCCTCAGACACTTATTAGCCATGTGATCTTGGGAAAGTCACTTGACCCTTTTTGTCTCAGTTTTCTCATCTTTAAAATGAATTGGAGAAGAAAATGGCAAACTACTTCAGACTCTTTGCCAAGATAGCCACAAATAAAGAGTCAGACATGCCTGAAAAATATGATCAAAAATAATGCTGGGAATTCACAGATCTACTTATTTAGCTCTGACCTATCTGCTGATCTCATCTTGTAGTTTCAATTGCTTATTGAATATCTTCAAATGCATATTCTATTGACATAAAAACTCAATGTGACTGAAATGAAACTAATTTTCTTTTCCACTAAGTCCTCCAGTCTTTCTAATTGTCAGATTATTTTCAAAGTCACTTTCATTCTCCCTGTGATTCAGAATCCCAACTGTTTATCATCCTGATCCTTCACTCTTTTTCACATCCTAAAGCCAATCTGTTTACATACCTTTTCAAGGAAAATTGTATAGCATCTTTTGTAAATACCTTTCTGCTAGCACTCTAGAAAGAGTCCTCATTATTTTATGCTTGGACTATTGTAATATCTACTGACTTGTTTGTCTCCCTCAAATACCTCCCTATTTTATTCCACCCTTCTACTCAGTTGTCAAATGAATCTTTCTCAAGCATAGTCTGATCATTCTGTTTCAGTATTTAATAAACTCCATTGGCTCTCTATTATTTGTAGAAAGAAAACCCTCTTGTTAGCATCAAAACCATTCATCACCTACTACTGGATATCTTCCTACCTTTTCAGTTTTATTGAACCTTTCTTCCTCTTGCCCCCATACTCTATGATCTACTGATACTGGTCTTCTTGCTATTCTTCACAGAAGATACTCCTTCGGATGCATTTTTACTGGATATATTCCATGACTGTAGTTTTTTCCCTCCTCATCTTTGCCTCTTGGCTTCTCTAGATTTATTCAAGTCAATTAAAAATCCCACCTTCTTCTAAAAACCTTTCATTGTTTCCTTCCTTCTAAGACTTTCTCCAATTTGATCTGGCTACATATTATTTATATATAGTTATTTGCATGTAATTTTACCTACTATATTATGGGTTTCTTGAGAGCAGACCTTTTTTTTTTTTTAACCTTCCTTTATATTCTCAGTGCTTAGCACAATTCCTGACACACAGTAGGTGCTTAATAAATGTTTGTTGACTGACTAGAGACAGACAAATGAAGTTTCCATGTAATTTATAAACCTTTAGCTTTTTTCATCCTTTATTCTTAAATTCTACTTCTCTCTTCCTCTCTCTCTTCATCTTCATCTTTCTCTCTCTGTCTCTGTGTGTAAATATACATATATATATGCATGTATGTATATGTGTGTATGTTTGTGTATGTATATCTGTATGTATATACCTAAATGAACTTTTAGTTATAATCACCAAATATTGAAGTTTATATTGATCTAATTTGGATTTTCTTAATGACTTCTTCACAGAATTTCTCTTTCTCTTGGTTCCCTGTAACAGTCAGTCAATAAGCTTTTATTAAGTACCTATCGTGTGTCAGGCATTGTGCTAAGTGCTGGATAAATTCACTTATCTTCATGATAATGTTTCTTGTAAATGTTTATCATGAACACTTCAATCTGAGAGAATCAAGTATCGCATGAGATAACATTTCTCATTCTCTTTGAAATAACCATAAAACTAATCTAATTAGAGAAGAATCTGTGGGTGACCTTTCCATTTAGGTTCAGCTTCCTTTTGCCTTCTGATTTCATGTACAGCAAGAGTGATTGCATTCAATTTTTTCATTAGCATGTCAATTATATTGTTACTGGCTAAGGATTTCATATTATGGATACCAATGACTAAATTAATATTTGTAAATCATCTAGAAATTTGTGATTCACAAACATTTGATGTATTATCATCTTTTAAAGATTTATGCCTCAGGCTTTGCCCTCTTTCTACTATTGTCACAGAAAATGCAGAGGGTTACACAGGGCAGTGTTGCCATGTATAAAGAATCTATCACCAAGTGGTCAGCCTACTGGCTTAGGCCCTTGGCAAGCAGAAACAATTTGTTGATGTGAGATATTAGAAGCTTTTCCTGCATGAATAAATCCTGTCTTAAATTGTACTTCATTGGAAGGACCTTTGAGAAGTGAAAGTCCTTAATGCCTCTATGAGGCATATTACTTGCCTGCAAAAATACTTAAAATTTCTATTTCTATGTGGGAATACCTTGAGTTCCATTTAAGATGAACAACATTGTTGGGAGTTTTTTAAAGTTTTTCTGTTGATCTTGACTGAATCCTTATTTCCTAAAGTGAATCAATCAAGGTTTCTTTGGACCTGTATACAGTCTGTCAGTACAGAGTTAGAAGGGAAACTTTTCTTGGTAGACAAAATCAGTAT